>NC_053028.1:375871847-376065981 GCF_003073215.2 Triticum urartu | reverse complement strand
GTTGTCCTTGAATATTGCCTTGGGGTGCAATGGGCAACCCCAATATTAGGCTCTTGCCACTCCTTATTCCATAGTCCATCGAATCTTTACCCAAAACTTGAAAACTTCACAACACAAAACTTAACAGAAAACTTGTAAGCTGCGTTAGTATAAGAAAATAAATCACCACTTAGGTACTGTTGTGAACTCATTATAAATTCATATTGGTGTAATATCTACTGTATTCCAACTTCTCTATGGTTCATACCCTCCGATACTACTCATAGATTCATCAAAATAAGCAAACAACACATAGAAAACAGAATTTGTCAAAAACAGAACAGTTTGTAGTAATCTGGATCAAACGTATACTTCTGGAACCCCAAAAATTCTAAAATAAATCGCTGGACCTGAGTAATTTATCTATTAAGCATCTGCAAAAATAATTAACTAAATAGCACTCTCAAAATAAAAATGGCAGCAATTCTCGTGAGCGCTAAAGTTTCTGTTTTTTTACAGCAAGATCAAAAAGACTTTCCCCAAGTCTTCCCAACGGTTCTACTTGGCACAAACACTAATTAAACACAAAAAACACAACCAAAACAGAGGCTAGATAAATTATTTATTACTAAACAGGAGAAAAAAGCAAGGAATAAAAATAAAATTGGGTTGCCTCCCAACAAGCGCTATCATTTAACGCCCCGAGCTAGGCATGATGATTTCAATGATGCTCACATAAAAGATGAGAATTGAAACATAAAGAGAGCATCATGAAGAATATGACTAGCACATTTAAGTCTAACTCACTTCCTATGCATAGGGATTTTCTTAGCAAACAACTTGTGGGAACAATAATCAACTTGCATAGGAAGGCAAAACAAGCATAACTTCAAAACTTTAAGCACATAGAGAGGAAACTTGATATTATTGCAATTCCTACAAGCATATATTCCTCCCTCATAATAATTTTCAGTAGCATCATGAATGAATTCAACAATGTAACTACCACATAAAGCATTCTTTCCATGATCTACAAGCATAGAAGGTATATTACTGTCCACAGAAGCAAAATTCTTCTCATTCGGAATAGTCGGAGTGTCATAAGAGACTCGAATACTATAAATTGTTTCCACATTAAAAGAGTAATGTTCAGAAAAAGGGTAATCATAATCATGACAAGTTTTATAAATATAATCATCACTACTTTTTATAGCATATGTATCATCACAATAATTATCATAAGTAGCAACTTTGTTCTCATCATAATCGTTTGAAACCTCTTCCAAGATAGTGGAATCATCACTAAATAAAGTCATGACCTCTCCAAATCCACTTTCATAATTATCATAATAATATTCAACATCCTCCAAAATAGTGGGATCATTACTTCCTAAAGTTGACACTCTTCCAAACCCACTTTCATCAATATAATCATCATAAGTAGGAGGCATGCTATCATCATTATAAATTTGCATATCGAAACTTGGGAGACTAAAAATATCATCTTCATTAAACATAGCTTCCCCAAGCTTGTGGCTTTGCATATCATTAGCAAAATGGATATTCAAGGAATTCACACTAACAACATTGCAATCATGCTCATCATTCAAATATTTAGTGCCAAACATTCTAATGCATTCTTCTTCTAACACTTTGGCACAATTTTCCTTTCCGTCATACTCACGAAAGATATTAAAAAGATGAAGTGTATGAGGCAAACTCAATTCCATATATTTTTTGTAGTTTTCTTTTATAAACTAAACTAGTGCTAAAACAAGAAACAAAAAGATTTGATTGCAAGATCTAAAGATATACCTTCAAGTGCTAACCTCCCCGGCAACGGTGCCAGAAAAGAGCTTGATGTCTACTACACAACCTTCTTCTTGTAGACGTTGTTGGGCCTCCAAGTGCAGAGGTTTGTAGGACAGTAGCAAATTTCCCTCAAGTGGATGACCTAAGGTTTATCAATCCATGGGAGGCGTAGGATGAAGATGGTCTCTCCCAAGCAACCCTGCAACCAAATAACAAAGAGTCTCTTGTGTCCCCAACACACCCAATACAATGGTAAATTGTATAGGTGCACTAGTTCGGCGAAGAGATGGTGATACAAGTGGAATATGGATGGTAGATAAAGGTTTTTGTAATCTGAAAATATAAAAACAGCAAGGTAATTAATGATAAAAGTGAGCGTAAACGGTATTGCAATGTGTTGAAACAAGTCCTAGGGTTCATACTTTCACTAGTGCAAGTTCCCTCAACAATAATAACATAATTGGATCATATAACTATCCCTCAACATGCAACAAAGAGTCAGTCCAAAGTAACTAATAGCGGAGAACGAACGAAGAGATTATGGTAGGGTACGAAACCACCTCAAAGTTATTCTTTCCAATCAATCCGTTGGGCTATTCCTATAAGTGTCACAAACATCCATAGAGTTCGTACTAGAATAACACCTTAAGACACAAATCAACAAAAACCCTAATGTCACCTAGATACTCCAATGTCACCTCAAGTATCCGTGGGTATGATTATACGATATGCATCACACAATCTCAGATTCATCTATTCAACCAACACATAGAACCTCAAAGAGTGCCCCAAAGTTTCTACCGGAGAGTCAAGACGAAAACGTGTGCCAACGCCTATGCATAGATTCCCAAGGTCACGGAACCCGCAAGTTGATCACCAAAACATACATCAAGTGGATCAATAGAATACCCCATTGTCACCACGGGTATCCCATGCGAGACATACATCAAGTGTTCTCAAATCCTTAAAGACTCAATCCGATAAGATAACTTCAAAGGGAAAACTCAATCCATTACAAGAGAGTAGAGGGGGAGAAATGTCATAAGATCCAAATATAATAGGAAAGCTCGCGATACATCAAGTTCGTATCACCTCAAGAACACGAGAGAGAGAGAGAGAGATCAAACACATAGCTACTGGTACATACCCTCAACCCCGAGGGAGAACTACTCCCTCCTCGTCATGGAGAGCACCGGGATGATGAAGACGGACACCGGAGAGGGATTACCCCCTCCGGCAGGGTGCCGGAACGGGTCTAGATTGGTTTTCGGTGGCTACGGAAGCTTCTGGCGGCGGAACTCCCGATCTATTGTGCTCCCCGAAGTTTTTAGGATATATGGGTATGTATGGGAGGAAGAAGTACGTCGGTGGACCTCCGGGTTGTCCACGAGGCCGGGGGCGCGCCCCCACCCTCGTGGGCAGCCCGGGACTCTCCTGGTCCAACTCTAATACTCTGTGGGCTTCTTCTGGTCCAAAAATAAGTTCCGTGAAGTTTCAGGTCAATTGGACCCCGTTTGATTTTCCTTTTCTGTGATACTCTAAAACAAGGAAAAAACAGAAACTGGCACTAGGCTCTGGGTTAATAGGTTAGTCCCAAAAATAATATAAAAGTGCATAATAAAGCCCATAAACATCCAAAACAGATAATATAATAGCATGGAACAATCAAACATTATAGATACATTGGAGACGTATCAATAGCTACTGGTACGAACTCTCAGCCCCGAGGGTGGACTACTCCCTCCTCATCATGGTGGCCGCCAGGATGATGAAGATGGCCACCGGTGATGGTTTCCCCCATCGGCAGAGTGCCAAAACGGTGTCTAGATTGGTTTTTTCTGGCTACCTAGGCTTGCAGCGATGGAACTTCTGATCTAGGGTTACCCCCAGGGTTTTTGGAATACTTGGGAATTTATAGGGCGAAGAGGCGGTGCGGGAGGCCACCGAGGTGGGCACAACCCACCTGGGCGCGCCTGGACCCCCAGGCGCGCCCTAGTGGGTTATGCTCTCCTTGGAGCTCCCTTCTGGTACTTCTTTGGCCCACCGGGTGTCTTCTGGTCTTGAAAAATTCTCCAAAAAGTTTTGTTGTGTTTGAACTCCGTTTGGTATTCATTTTCTGCGATGTAAAAAAACAAGCAAAAAATAGCAACTGGCACTGGGCATTATGTCAATAGGTTAGTCCCAAAAAATGATATTAAGTTGCTATAAAATGATTGTAAAATTTCCAAGAAGATTATAAAACAGCATGAATACTTCATAAATTATATATACGTTGGAGACGTATCAAATGCCGTTATAGTTATCAGTTGGGGTAACAAACGGACTCCAAATGAGATGAAATTTGGCATGCGGTCTACCTACAATAAAACAAGACCACACGCCAACTTTCATCCCATTCTGAGAACATTTTTATCCCACTTATAAAATAATATTTCGGAAGTGCCGCGGGCGCGTGCGAGTGTGAATGGGTTTCGAACGGACAATGGAGAGAACTAGGATACCAGAACGGATGCAAGTTTTGAAAAACATGCAGATGAAATGTGCATGATGACAGGGCAAAGTGCAACACGCAAGCGAATGACATGGCAACGATGGCGAATAACCGGAAGACATCTGGTGCATCAGTCTTGGGGCATCACAACTCTCCTCCATTAACAGAAGGTCTCGTCCCGAGATCTTAGGAGCAAGACAGAAGAAAAGAGGATGAGGTAAACAAGAGCGCAAGGGAGAAGATGAACAAGGTCGAGAACACTCGGGTAGAAAAGAGGAACGGTGATTATGACGAGAATCAAAAGCTCAAGGAACAAGATAGACTCTAAAACCATTCCGGTTAGAACAAGAATAGAAAAGGATTAAGAATGAAAGAATTGGGATAGCATCCTGGTATAAGACAAAAAAGGAGAGGTAGACAAGATCAAGGATTTGAAATGAGGACACTACACTCGAGTAAACAAAAGGAATAAAGAAACAAATTTGAAAAGAACAAGATGAAGCCTTGCGATGATTTAGATTGAGGTTTGCGACAAGACAACCGAGAAAAACTTGGAACTCTGGATAAGAACGGATGAACAACTTAGAACCGAGTGATTATTCATCATGAACAATCTCTGAAGAAAAGAATTGCTTGACCACAATGAAATGAGAATAAGAATTACGTTATGCTTATCCTCATCAAATTTAATTGATGACAAACGGATTTGGCATGCAACTTATTCCTCTTGAAAAGGACTAATGAGAGATATAGCGCAAACTTGGGAAGGTCTTCAACGGACCACCAAAAGAAAAGAAAATGAACGAAGAAAAGATAATAAATCGCCAGGAAGAATTGAAAGAACAAATATACTTGAGGGGATTTAGATACAAGAGAATGAAGAGATCACGAGCTGATAAAGAAAACTTGAACGAAGCACTGGAAGAATTTGAGAATGTGAAAAGAATGTCATGAATGAAGAATTCTGCTGAAGTGATGGCCTCCGGAGAATCGAAAAGGAAAGAACTCATGAAATGTTGCGGATGAGTATGAAATGATTCTCATAACCAAAAACAATTTTGAGGATGGCATGAAGCTAGAACTATGAATCTTCACGTGAATGGACAGGATTTAAGAGAAATTCTTCTTTGGCCTTCAAAGCTGAGAATGACGACGAGAAATACCGTGAAGAATTAGAGAGATGCTCCGGAACAATGAACACTAGAAATGCTGAGCCAAAGTTGAAAAGAATTTGAAAGCGATCTCGGAGACAACAATTGACTGATGAAAATTCATTCTTACGTCAGACCTGAAAAGAATTGGGAGTAACTCCGGAAAACTAGAAGACCTAGGTAAGATCCTAGGGATAAACCTGTTGGTTAGGGCCCACTCAAAGAAACACCATTGAGAATGATCGGTTGAGAGAGAGATGACGCACCAGAATGATTGAAGGACTTAAATGAGGTGACAACCTCGAATTAGCGTGAATGCAACCACGAGCCTTCTGGGATGTCTTCATCACTCTGGAACGATAAAATGGCGAGAGGAGAACGAGCAAGGGGAAATATTTGAGCCGAGGGAAAGAATATGATCAACACTGAATACTTGAATTGAATCCACTTGAGAAGAGAACGAGAGAGAGAATGACGAACTAGAATCCACCAGTTGAAACAATTAAGGAAAGAATGAAGAGGCTTCACACGAACAAAAGGATACTCGATTAGATTCTTGAAACTCCGGGAAGAAAAGGGGGGGGGGGGGGGAAAAACAAAGTACACTTGGGACGGATGGAATGGACACCATTTGAGAAGAACCGGGGATTGAACTTGAAAAGGACTGAACTTTGTTGGGGAAACTGAGAATCGATGTTGCAAAACTTGAAGAGGATGGAATAACTCGAAGAGAAGTGCACCAGTTGAACAAACGATAGACAATGAATGAAAACACCTGCGTGACCCTAAAGAAAAATTTGAATGGGAAGAGTAGAAGAATCAGAACACCTACGTCAGAATTCCTCACCAGAGCGACGAAGGGAATACAGAGTAAAAAGAATTCCTACTCTCTGATATAACTAGACTCAGAAATAGTTTTCGTCTAGACTCAACAACGACCAAACTATGATCAAACAAGGGGGCTCCTATGGTCGATCGAGGATCTGATACCAACTTATCATGCCCAATATGTGATCCTATCCGAGAGAAACTCGAAGGTCCCACCAAGGATAGAGCCGCATATTGAAGATGCTTTTGCTAGGCGGATATCATTACATTTGTCACATCCCTAGTTCTAGTATGCACTAGGCTAGCCCTTCTTGTGTGCATCATGTTTAAGTTTGAAAGAAATATGAAATGGAGATGATAAACCCTAGCACCAGAATAACCCAAATAGGTTCAACCTCAAAATATTTTCAATGAATCCAAAATGCCTTTGGCAAAGTTCATCATTTTTGAATTGGTCCAGATCCTCTGCCAAAAATGGTGCACATTTTTCTAGGCCAATCTGGATTTCTGAATTAATCCATAAAGTATTTGCATTTGGGCATTTAATTACTATAAATATTTTAATTGCCCAAATAATTCTGAAAATGGATGAGGGTTGTTGAAAAACATTTCAACAGTGCCCACAATTTATTTTAGGATTTTATAAACTGGTTTAGTATTTTACTAAATCCAAAAAAACAAAGACAGAAAATAGAAAACGGAAATAAAAGGAGGGAGAGAGGTTACCTATGCAACTTACCTAGCAGCCCACTAGCGGCCCAGTAGACAGCCGGCCTGCTAGGCCCAGCCCAGTCCCTCGCGCGTCGTCTTCCTCGCGCCTACAGGCGTTGCGCGTGGAGCGCGCACAGTCGTGCCGCGGCCACCTCCTGCTAGCCACGCAGCTACTCCCCCTCGCCCTGGATGTTGCCATGCGACCCCCTCGATCCCCTCTGCACCTCTCCCCTCTCTCACTGGACCTCCCCCCCTCCTCTGCACCTTCCCGCGGTGCCACCGAACGCTACCGTCGCCGCCGCTTGCTGCTGCCGTGGCCACCGCCTCCCCCTCGGCCCCTCGCCGTGCCTGCGAGCTCCGTCTCAACGTCCCCGACCTCATCGACAACCCACGAGGCCCCGGACACGTCACAACACCGCCACCGTCGCCATTTCCCTCGTCGGCCACCGAAGTTCGTCGTCAATTCGCCGCCTCCCGAGCGTCCCTGAGCTCGCTAACCATCCCTACGGATCCGCTGTGAGCTCCTGGTGCTTCTCCTTTGCTCGCCCCCTCCGTTCCCGTCCCCTAGCTCCGTCTTCCACCATGGCCGGAGCTCACCGCCGCCGTGCCTCGTCGCCATCGTGGCCAGAGCCACAGTGGCTCAAAGCCAAGCACACTGCCATGCTCAGCGCATCTCCAGGAGCCCGAAGCGCCCGCCAGCTCCTCCTCCCATGCACCATAGTGCCGAACCCGTCGTTGCCCGAACTCCGGCAGCCGCAAAAGTTGTCGCCGCCATCGATTTAGTCCACTCTGGCGCGAGTTGTTGCCTCCGTTGGATGCGCGAGACTCTCAGCTTTCCGTAGCCACAAACCGCGTCCAAAACCGAGCCCTATGGGCGTTTTCCGAAGCCCTCCGTCGCGTCTGGACTCGCCGTCGGCTAAACGTCGGCGACCGCTGACCCGTTGACCGGCGTGGGTTGACCCCACTGCCCGGTTTGACCTCCCCCTCTCTCTCACTGACTTACGGGCCCCGCCCGACTAATTACTCTAGTTAGCACTAATTAACTAGTTAGGTTAGTTACTACAGTCGCTGACCAGTGGGCCCAGGCCCCTATTTAATTAGTGTTAGGTAATTAGTGTTAATTAACTTAGTTAACTAGATGAGCCACTGACATGTGGGCCCACACCTAGATTAGTTTAGTTAATCACCTACTTAGCACTAACAGGCACTGTTAATTAGATGTGACACTGACACGCAGGTCCCACAGGTCAGGTTTGACCTGGACCAGGCCTGTTGACCTGCTGAGGTCAGCGTGACCTAGTGCTGACGCAGTAAACCCTTTTCTGAAATTCAAATAAATCTAAATGGTTTATTTATTTCATAAAATGTTATAAACTTCTAAAAATCATATAAAATCAATCGTAACTCCAAATGGAACAAATTATATATGAAAAATGAACAGAAAAATCCAATCTATCCATCTGTACTTGTTTCATGCATGTTAGAGCAACCTAACCTTGCTGTTTAGATGAAACATGATAATGCACTTATATGAATTCATAGTTTAGGCTTGTATTTGAATCTTTGATTCAAATAAGCTCAAACCACCCTGGTTTTAGTTGCATTAGCTCAAAACACATCATATCAACATGTCATGATCATGCATCATATTGTGCATTGCATTGATTGTATTCTTTCTGTGTTTGCCGGTGATTGTTCCCCCTCTGTAGACGTATGTTTCGACGATGTGATTAATGACACCGATGAAGAGCTATATCATCTTCGGAAGTGCCAGGCAAGCAAAAACCCCTTGTTCATTCTGATACAATCCCACTCTCTCACTCCTGCTCTCTTTTACTGCATTAGGACAACAATGATTCATCTGTTACTTGTTGCGGTAGTTGAACCCCTTATCCTCTGCATGACCTGTCATTGCCACAGTAAATAGATGAAACCCACTAGCATGAGTAGGAGTTGTTTGAGCCTTGATGTGCCTACTCATTCATGCTTGTTTGTCATGCCTGCTATTGCTTTGAGTTGTGTCAGGTCTGATTCATCGGGGATGAATTGGAAAGTTGTGAACATGTCCTACTGTGTGTGAGCTAAGTGTGTTGAACACGATTCGGTAAAGGTAACGATGAGAGTCCATGTAGGAGTACATGATGGGTTGTTTCATTGGAATCATCCTTAAGCACCGAGATCTGTATGTGTGATTTAAGAATCAGTTACTACCATGCATTGGGATCCTTAATTGACCCTCTCGGCTTCTTAACCACCCTAGTCCTCTGTCCAGGAGTTGCAACTAGTTTCTGGTGTTTATAGGATATGTGTTGGCGGCCGTGCGTAGCGCTGACCCTAGGGGTGGGCTATGATGCGGTAGATACACCATGGCCGGGTATATCGGGTGCCCTTTTGGTGTCTCGGAACCCTGTACACATTGTTCAAGGCCGTATGTGGAAACCTCGGCCGGACTCCCTGCGGATGGAACCTGGATAGGTGATAAACCTGGACTAGAGACTTGAGTGTTAGGTAGGCCATGGCCGACACCCTCTTTGGGCTTCCGCTTGAAGGTTGCCGAGTACATGTCATGTAAACGACGGTAAGTGTTGAGAGCATGTATGAAGAAGTACACCCCTGCAGGGTTAACATCATCTATTCGAATAGCCGCGTCCGCGGTAAAGGACTGCTTGGTTTCCTATACAGTTCATAGATAACTTGAAGTGGATACTCTACAACCCGCAAGATAAGCGTGAGTGCTATGGATGGCCTTCTCGTAGGGAGACGGGAGCGGATCCATAGTGGTGTATTGATATGGTGAATATGTGGACTCGTGTGCGCCACCTCAAAAGAGTTGCTTGTAGTTGTAGTTCAGGTTAGCCACTGAGTCAAAGCTAGCTTGCTGCAGTTAAACTCCACTACCCCTTTGTTAATAACGATGCATATGTAGTTAGTTCTGATGTAAGTCTTGCTGGGTACATTTGTACTCACGTTTGCCTATTCTATGTTTTGCAGAGAGACGTCCATCTCGCTAGTAGTTCCGTGTGGACTTCGACGGTTAGCTTGATACCTCAGCTACGATCTTGTGCCCTCGGCAGGATCTGGTAGATAGTCAGGCTTCTTAGCCTTTTTCGTTTGTAGATGTCTGTACTTAGACATGTTAAGATTCCGCATGTGCTTTGATTTGTATGCTATGATTGTTGGTTCATGAGACCCATGTTTGTAATTTCTCGCTTCTCGGAGCCTAATGAATAAATACTTGAGTCGTAGGGTTATGTTGTGATGCCATGTTGTATTTACACATATCGGGCATATTGTGTGTATGATTGAAATGCTTGGTATGTGTGGGATCCGACAATCTAGTTGTTTGTCCTTGGCAGCCTCTCTTATGGGGAAATGTAGTCTAGTGCTTCTGAGCCATAGTAGTCCGCTACAGTCCGGTTCACCGGACTCCTGCTAGCCCAACACTACTGCTCAGGACACTTGACTGGCCGGCATGTGTTTCACTTCATTCCTGTGTCTGTCCCTTCGGGGAAATGTCACGCGGTGACATCCGGAGTCCTGCCTAGCCTGCTACAGCCTGGGTTCCCGGAGTCCTGTTAGCCCAGTGCTACAGCCCGGATTCACACGCTGCTGACCGACATGCTCGATGTGATTCATGTATGCATATCCCCATAGGTTGGTGTCGCTTTGGGTTCACGACTAGCCATGTCGGCCCGGGTTCTCTGTCATATGGATGCTAGCGACACTATCATATACGTGAGACAAAAGGCGCAAACGGTCCTGGGCCATGGTAAGGCGACACCCGTGGGAATACCATGCGTGAGGCCGCAAAGTGATATGAGGTGTTACCAGCTAGATCGATGTGACTTGGAATCGGGGTCCTGACAACATCGTACCATTACATAATAGCTGGGGATACATGCAAAGGGCATACAAATCCCACAAGAATACATCAATACATAGAAAACATCATACAGAAGATCGACATCCAACTACAGATGAAGAGAAACGAAAAACAAGAATGACATCCACCCTGCTAGCCCAGGCTGTCGACCAGGAGCCTATCCCCTGATCGAGGAAGAAGCAGAAGGAGAACTCCAAAACAAGTAAACATCGCTCTCATGTCAGATCATCGCATTACATGTACCTGCAACTATTGTTGTAGTAATCTGTGAGCCAGGAGGACTCATCAATCCCACTGCCATGGGTATTAAGACTAGCAAAGCTTAATGGGTATGGAATGGATAAGTGGTGGGGTTGCAGCAACACTAAGCATTGTATGGTGGCTAACTTACGAGTACAAGAATAAGATGAGAAACTACACAACAGTCGCAAACTAGTAATGATCAAGAAGTGATCCTGAACTACTTATGTTCAAACATAACCCAACCATGTTATGTTCCCAAACTTCGTCGAAAAGAGACAATCACGGTTACACACGCGGTTGGTGTATTTTAATTCAGATCTGATGTAAAGTTTTCTACAACCGGATATTAAAAACTCCCATCTACAACTTAACCGCGGGCATGACTTTTGAAAGATCAAACCCTGCAGGGGTGTCCCAACTTAGCCCATGACAAGCTCTCATGATTAACGGAGAAAAATCCTCCTCCCAAAACAACCCGATCAAGCTCAGAATCCTGATTCACAAGACATTTCGACAATGGTAAAACAAAACCAGCAAGACCTCCTGACATGCCGACACCCTGATAGCACCCGCGCGTATCTCGTCTTAGGCCACGATTGGATGGGTCAAGCTACGAGTAAAACCAGACCTCGAGTTTCCTCGTGGTGGCCCCGTAGGTTGCCCGGTTTGGACCAACACTCATCAGGAGCACTGGCCCAGGTTATTGATTAAGAATCCTCGGTTAATTACTCCCTATGCAAGTTTTAGTTGTTATAAGGCAAATGGTAAAACCAAAGTTGGGCCTTGCTAGAAGAGTTTTATTCAAAGCGAACTATCAAGGGGTGCTCATAAACCCCGACCGTGTTAGGGATGCAAAATCAAGGAACATAACACCGGTATGACGGAAACTAGGGCAGCAAGTGTGGAACAAAACACCAGGCAAAAGGCCAAGACTTCCACCCTTTACCAAGTATATAGATGCATTAATTAAATAAGAGATATTGTGATATCCCAAAATATCCATGTCCCAACATGGAACAACCTGCAACTGCACCTGCAACTAGCAACGCTATAAGAGGGGCTGAGCAAAGAGGTAACATAGCCACACAATGGTTTGCTGGGATGGTGGAAAAGGTTAGAGGCTAACATGGTTGGGACGCTTGATAAACAAGTGGTAGGTAGCGCGACATAGTGATAGCATCAAGACAACTAGCAAAGCAAAGATAGTAGTGAGATCCAAGGTGGCGGTCATCTTGCCTGAAATCCCGCTAGGAAGAAGAACGATTCCATGAAGAAGATGAACGGGCATAGACGAACCAAGTGTAGTTGAACGAATCCTCACTATCACAAGGAAACAGGAACTTAACGAGAAGAAGCACAAGCGGAAAGAAGCAAACAACATGGTAAACGCACAACACATAAACATGACATGATGCCCAACAAAGTATGATGCATGATGATACGTCTCCAATGTATCTACTTTTCCAAACATGTTTGACCTTGTTTTGGACTCTAACTTGCATGATTTGAATGGAACTAACCCGGACTGACGCTGTTTTCAGCAGAATTGCCATGGTGTTATTTTTGTGCAGAAAAAAGGTTCTTGGAATGACCTGGAAATTTACGGAGGCACGTTTTGGAATTTATAAAAAATACTGGCGAAAGAATCAACACCAGTGGGCCCACACCCTATCCACGATGGTGCAGGGCGTGCCCCTCTGGGGCGCGCCGCCCTGCCTCATGGGCCCCCTAAGGCTACACCGACGTTAACTCCAACTCTATATATTCACGTTTCGGGGAGAAAAAATCGAAGAGAAGGATTCATCGCGTTTTATGATATGGAGCCGCTGCCAAGCCCTAATCACTCTAGGGAGGGCTGATCCGGAGTCCGTTCGGGGCTCCGGGGAGGGGAATCTGTCGCCATCATCATCATCAACCTTCCTACATCACCAATTTCATGATGCTCACCGCCGTGCGTGAGTAATTCCATCATAGGGTGCTGGACGGTGATGGGTTGGATGAGATTTATCATGTAATCGAGTTAGTTTTGTTAGGGTTTGATCCCTAGTATCCAATTGTGTCTAAGATTTATGTTGCTATGACTTTGCTATGCTTAATGCTTGTCACTAGGGCCCGAGTGCCATGATTTAGATCTGAGCCTATTATATTTTCATGAATATATGTGAGTTCTTGATCCTATTTTGCAAGTCAATAGTCACCTACACTATGTGTTATGATCCGGTAACCCCGAAGTGACAAAAATCGGGACCACTCCCGGTGATGACCGTAGTTTGAGGAGTTCATGTATTCACTAAGTGTTAATGCTTTGGTTTGGTACTCTATTAAAAGGAGGCCTTAATATCCCTTAGTTTCCAATAGGACCCCGCTGCCACGGGAGGGTAGGACAAAAGATGTCATGCAAGTTCTTTTCCATAAGCACGTATGACTATATTCGGAATACATGCCTACATTACATTGATGAAATGGAGCTAGTTCTGTGACACCCTATGTTATAACTGTTGCATGAGGAATCGCATCCGACATAATTATCCATCACTGATCCATTGCCGATGAGCTTTTCACATATCGATCTCTGCTTAGTTACTTTTCCGTTGCCACTGTTACAATAACTACAAAAACTACAACTGTTACTTTTGCCACCGTTACCGCTACTTCCATATTACTTTGCTACTAAATACTTTGCTGTAGATAATAAGTCTTTCAGGTGTGGTCAAATTTACAACTCAACTGTTAATACATGAGAATATTCTTTGGCTCCCCTTGTGTCGAATGAATAAATTTGGGCTGAATACTCTACCCTCGAAAACTGTTGCAATCCCCTATATTTGTGGGTTATCTAGACTATTTTCTGGCGCCGTTGTCGGGGAGCATAGCTCTATTCATTGAATCACTTGGGATTTATATCTGTTGATCACTATGAGGAACTTGAAAGATGAAAGAACCAAGATTTTTCCCTCAACTACAAGGGGAGGTAAGGAACTGCCATCTAGCTTTGCACTTGATTCACCTTCTGTTTTGAGTAAAATTGTGACACTTACTCCCGCTATTGATTCTGATATGTCGCATGTTATTGATGATGACACTTATTCTATGCATGATGCTTATGATGAAACTACTTCTATGCTTGATAATACTGTTCCATTAGGTGAATTTCTTGATGAACAACTTGCTAGGGTTAGGGAGAATGAAATTATTGAAACTAATAATATTGATGAAAGTGATGATGAAGATTCTCCCCCTAGATGTGTATTGCTTGATGTGCCTGAGGGTTATGTTATGGATGAAGAAACTACTAGAGATCTTTTAGCTTGCAAAGATAGATATGATCTTAAGAAACTGTTAGCTAAGCTGAAAGAGAAGTCTTTGAATGCTAGAATGAAATATGACCCTGCTTTTGCTACTTCACCTATTTGTATTACTGATAAGGATTATGAATTCTCTATCGATCCTAAGTTAATTACTTTGGTTGAATCTGATCCTTTTTATGGCTATGAATCTGAAACTGTTGTGGCACATCTTACTAAATTGAATGCTATAGCCACCCTATTCACTAATGAGGAAAAATTGTTACTACTATATCCTTAAGTTATTTCCGTTCTCACTAAAGGGTGATGCTAAAATATGGCTTAATCCTCTTGATCTTGGTTGTGTGCGTAGTCCCCAAGATATGATTTATTACTTCTCTGCTAAATATTTCCCCGCTCATAAGAAACAAGCTGCCTTAAGGGAAATATATAATTTTGTGCAAATTGAAGAAGAGAGTCTCCCACAAGCTTGGGGGAGGCTTCTCCAATTACTTAATGCTTTGCCTGATCATCCTCTCAAGAAAAATGAAGTACTTGATATCTTTCATAATGGACTAACCGATGCTTCCAAAGACCACCTGGATAGTTGTGCTGGTTGTATTTTCAGGGAAAGAACTGTTGATCAAGCTGAATTGCTATTGAATAGTATGTTGAGTAATGTTAATGATTGGACACTTCCTGAGCCAGCTCCTAAGCCAACTCCGAAGAAAAGTGGTATTCTATTTCTCAGTCCTGAAGATATGCAAGAGGCAAAGAAATCTATGAAAGAAAAGGGTATTAAAGCTGAAGATGTTAAGAATTTACCACCTATTGAAGAGATACATGGTCTTGATAACCCGACGCAGGTGGTAAAGGTAAATTCTCTCTATAGATTTGATAAGGGTGAAATCTCATCTACTAAGTTTGCTAGCCAATGCTTGGATGAGTTTGATAATTTTATTGTTAAACAAGAAAACTTTAATGCTTATGTTGGTAGACAATTGAAACGTAATGCTTAGATGATTGAACACTTGAGTGATTATATGTCTAGAGTTAAAGGTGAACTTAAACTTATTATTAAACATGCTTCTATGGTTACCACTCAAGTAGAACAAGTGCTTAAAGCACATGATGATTTGCTCAATGAATTAAATAATAACAAAAATGATAATGCTGTTAGAGTTGTGACTAGAGGGGGTAAAATGACTGAGGAACCTTTGTATCCTGAGGGCCACCCTAAGAGAGTTGAGCAAGATTCTCAGAGAATTAATGTTGATGCACCTAGTCCTTCTAAAAAGAAGAAAAAGAAAAATGATAGGAATCTGCATGCTTCTAGTGAACCTGTTGTTGACACACCTGAGAATCCCAATGATATTTCTATTTCTGATGCTGAAACACAGTCTGGTAATGAACATGAACCTAGTGATAATGTTAATGATGAAGTTCATGTTGATGCTCAACCTAGCAATGACAATGATGTAGAGATTGAACCTGTTGTTGATCTTGATAACCCACAATCAAAGAATCAATGTTATGATAAGAGAGACTTTGTTGCTAGGAAGCACGGTAAAGAAAGAAAAGAGAGACTTCGTTGCTAGGAAGCACGGTAAAGAAAGAAAAACATGGGTTCAAAAACCCATGCCTTTTCCCCCCTAAACCATCCAAGAAAAAGGATGATGAGGATTTTGAACGCTTTGCTGAAATGATCAGACCTATCTTTTTGCGCATGCATTTGACTAATATGCTTAAAATGAATCCTTATGCTAATTATATGAAAGATATTGTTACAGATAAAAGAAAGATACCGGAAGCTAAAATTTCCACCATGCTTGCCAATTATACTTTTAAAGGTAGAATATCAAAGAAATTAGGAGATCCAGGAGTACCAACTATACCATGCTCCATTAAAACAAACTATGTAAAACTGCTTTATGTGATCTTGGAGCCGGTGTTAGTGTTATGCCTCTCTCTTTATATCGTAGACTTTATTTGAATAAGTGGACACCTACTGAAATATCTTTGCAAATGGCCGATAAATCAACTCTATACCCGTCGGTATTTGTGAGGATGTGCCAGTGGTGGTTGCAAACGTTACTATTTTAACGGACTTTGTTATTATCGATATTCCCTGGGATAATAGTATGTCGATTATCCTTGGTAGACCCTTTTTGAGTACTGCAGGGGCTGTTATTGATTGCAACAAAGGCAATGTCACTTTTCATGTTAATGGTAATGAGCATACGGTACACTTTCCGAGGAAACAGCCTCAAGTCAACGGTATCAATTCTATTGGAACAATTTCAACAATCACTATTGGAGGTTTTGAATTCCCTCATCCTACTGTCAAGAAGAAATATGATATTCTTATTGTTGGGGACATACATATCCCCGTTGAGGTAACTTAGTGCTATTAAAAAATTCTCCGGTTTCATGTTATTCAGAAAGAGTTTGTTAACAAGACTTGATCAACCTTGTTAGTGGATTCCTTTTGATGAGGATGAGATGGATGAAGTTAGAAAGCACAACTCTCTATACCCTCCTTTTACTTTCTGTTATTTAGATTAAATAAAGCAAAATAATATTTTCTGTCTGTTTTCTGAATTATCCTTGCAATAAAAATACCCCGAAAATAAAAGTTCTCCAAATGTCCTGAAAATGATATATGAATTTTTGTAGAATATTTTAGAATTACTGGCACTGAGAACACACGAGGGGGAACCACCATCTGGCCACGAGGGTCCAGGGTGCGCCTGCTACGTCTTGAGCTTGCGTTGGTTTTCCCCGAAGAGGAAGGGATGATGCAGCAGAGTAGCGTAAGTATTTCCCTCAGTTTTTGAGAACCAAGGTATCAATCCAGTAGGAGCCCATGCTCAAGTCCCTCGTACCTGCACAAAGCGATAGCTACTCGCAACCAACGTGATTAGGGGTTGTCAAGCCCTTCACGGTCACTTACGAGAGTGAGATCTGATAGATAAATTATTTTTGGTATTTTTGATATAAAGATGCAAAGTAAAAAAGTAAAGGCAAAGTAAATAGCAAAACAATATAAAAGTGATGGAGATTGATATGATGAGAATAGACCCGGGGGCATAGGTTTCACTAGTGGCTTCTCTCAAGAGCATATGTATTCTACGGTGGGTGAACAAATTACTGTTGAGCAATTGATAGAATTGTGCATAATTATGAGAATATCTAGGCATGATCATGTATATAGGCATCACATCCGTGACAAGTAGATCGAAACGATTCTGCATCTACTACTATTACTCCACTCATCGACCGCTATCCAGCATGCATCTAGAGTATTAAGTAAAAAACAGAGTAAAGCCTTAAGCAAGATGACATGATGTAGAGAGATAAATTCATGCAATATGAAATAAACCCCATCTTGTTATCCTCGATGGGAACGATACAATACGTGCCTTGCTGCCCCTTCTATCACTGGATAAGGACACCGCAAGATCGAACCCAAAGCTAAGCACTTCTCCCATGGCAAGAACTACCAATCTAGTTGGCCAAACCAAATGGATAATTTGAAGAGACATGCAAAGATAACCAATCATGCATAAAAGAATTCAGAGAAGATTCAAATATTTTTCATAGATAGACTTGATCATAAACCCACAATTCATCGGTCTCAACAAACACACTGCAAAAAGAAGATTACATCGAATAGGTCTCCACAAGAGAGGTGGGAACTTTGTATTGAGATTCAAAGAGAGACAAGAAGCCATCTAGCTACTAACTATGGACCCGAAGGTCTGAGGTAAACTACTCACACTTCATTGGAGGGGCTATGATGATGTAGAAGCCCTCCGTGATGACAGCCCTCTTCCGGCGGAGCTCCGGAACAGGCCCCAAGATGGGATCTCGTGGATACAGAAAGTTGCGGCGGTGTAATTAGGTTTTTGGCTCCTGTTCTGATCGTTTGGGGGTACGTGTGTATATGTAGGAGGAAGGAGTACGTCGGTGGAGCACCGAGGGGCCCACGAGGCAGGGGGGCGCGCCCTAGGGGGGTGCCCCCACCCTCGTGACCACCTCTTTGATCCCTTGCAGTAGGGTCCAAGTATCCTGGATCACGTTCGGTGAGAAAATCACGTTTCCGAAGATTTTATTCCGTTTGGACTCCGTTTGATATTTTGTTTATCCGAAACACTGAAATAGGCAAAAAACAGCAATTCTGGGCTGGGCCTCCGGTTAATAGGTTAGTCCCAAAAATAATATAAAAGTGGAAAATAAAGCCCAATATAGTCCAAAATAGTAGATAATATAGCATGGAGCAATCAAAAATTATAGATACGTTGGAGACGTATCAGGCATCCCGAAGCTTAATTCCTACTCGTCCTCAAGTAGGTAAATGATAAAAAAAGAATTTTTGATGCGGAGTGCTACTTGGCATAATTTCAATGCAAATCTTCTTAATTGTGGTATGAATATTTTGATTAGAAAGATTCAAGACAAAAGTTTATATTGACATAGAAAATAATAATACTTCAAGCATACTAACAAAGCAATTATGTCTTCTCAAAATAACATGGCCAAAGAAAGTTATCCATACAAAATCATATAGTCTGACTATGCTCCATCTTCCCCACACAAAATATTTAAATCATGCACAACCCCGATGACAAGCCAAGCAATTGTTTCATACTCTAACTTTTTCAAAACTTTTTCAATCTTCACGCAATACATGAGCGTGAGCCATGGATATAGCACTATAGGTGGAATTGAATGGTGGTTGTGGAGAAGACAAAAAGGAGAAGATAGTCTCACATCAACTAGGCGTATCAACGGGCTATGGAGATGCCCATTAATAGATATCAATGTGAGTGAGTAGGGATTGCCATGCAATGGATGCACTAGAGCTATAAATGTGTGAAAGCTCAACAAAAGAAACTAGTGGGTGTGCATCCAACTTGCTTGCTCACGAAGACCTAGGGCAATTTGAGGAAGCCCATCATTGGAATATACAAGCCCAAGTTCTATAACGTAAAATTCCCACTAGTATATGAAAGTGACAATATATGAGACTCTCTATATGAAGAACATGGTGCTACTTTGAAGCACAATATATGAGACTTGCTATATCATGGTGCTACTTTGAAGCACAAGTGTGGAAAAAAGGATAGTAGCATTGCCCCTTTTTTATTTATTTATATTTTTTTGGGCCTTCTTTTTTTCTTTGGCCTTTCTCTTCTTTTTTTGGGACAATGCTCTATTGAATGATGATCATCACACTTCTATTTATTTACAACTCAATGATTACAACTCGATACTAAAACAAGGTATGACTATATATGAATGCCTCCGGCGGTGTACCGGGATATGCAATGAATCAAGAGTGACAAGTATGAAAGAATTATGAATGGTGGCTTTGCCACAAATACTATGTCAACTACATGATCATGCTAAGCAATATGACAATGATGGATGTGTCATGATGAACTAGATGGTGGAAAGTTGCATGGCAATATATCTCGGAATGGCTATGGAAATGCCATAATAGGTAGGTATGGTGTCTGTTTTGAGGAAGGTATATGGTAGGTGTATGATACCGGCGAAAGGTGCACGGTATTAGAGATGCTAGCAAGGGTGGAAGGGTGAGAGTGCGTATAATCCATGGACTCAACATTAGTCATAAAGAACTCATATACTTATTGCAAAAATTTAGAAGTTATCAAAGCAAAGTATTACGCACATGCTCCTAGGGGGATAGATTGGTAGGAAAAGACCATCGCTCGTCCCCGACCACCACTCATAAGGAAGATAATCAATAAATAAATCATGCTCCGGCTTCATCACATAACGGTTCACCATACGTGCATGCTACGGGAATCACAAACTTCAACACAAGTATTCTTCAAATTCACAACTACTCAACTAGCATGACTTTAATATTATCACCTCCATATCTCAAAACAATTATCATGCTTCAATCTTTTCTTAGTATTCAACACACTCAAAAGAAAGTTCCACAAATCTTGAATACCAAGCATATTATTATTAGGCAAATTACCATGCTATTAAGAGACTCTCAAATTAATTTAAGTGAAGCATGAGAGATCAATAGTTTCTTTAAAACGAATCCACCACCGTGCTCTAAAAGATCTAAGTGAAGAACATAGAGCAAAATTATCTAGCTCAAAAGATATAAGTGAAGCACATAGAGCAAAACTATCTAGCTCAAAGGATATAAGTGAAGCACATAGAGCAAAATTATCTAGCTCAAAAGATATAAGTGAAGCACATAGAGTATTCTATCAAATTTTAATTCATGTATGGCTCTCTCAAAAGGTGTGTACAGAAAGGATGATTTTGGCATACTAACAAACAAAGACACAAATAATACAAGACGCTCCAAGCAAAACACATATCATGTTGGTGAATAAAAATATAGCTCCAAGTAAATTACCGATGGAAGTGGACGAAAGAGGGGATGCCTTCCGGGGCATCCCCAAACTTTGACTTTTTGGTGTCCTTGGATTATCTTGGGGGTGCCATGGGCATCCCCAAGCTTAGGCTCTTGCCACTCCTTGTTCCATGATCCGTCAAAAGAATTGACCCAAAACTTGAAAACTTCACAATACAAAACTCAAAATAGAAAACTCGTGAGCTCCGTTAGCGAAAGAAAAAAAAAAGACCACTTCAAGGTACTGTAATGAACTCATTCTTTATTTATATTGGATTTAAACCTACTGTATTCCAACTTCTCTATGGATTATAAACTATTTTACTAGCCATAGATTCATCAAAATAAGCAAACAACACACGAAAAACAGAATCTGTCAAAAACAGAACAGTCTGTAGTAATCTGTAGCTAGCGCAAAATCTGGAACCCCAAAAATTCTAAAATAAATTGCTGGACTTGAGGAATTTATCTATTAATCATCTGAAAAAATAATTAACTAAATAGCACTCTTAAATAAAAATGACAGCAGTTCTCGTGTGCGCTAAAGTTTCTGTTTTTTACAGCAAGTTCAACAAGACTTTCCCCAAGTCTTCCCAACGGTTCTACTTGGCACAAACACTAATTAAACACAAAAAACACAACCAAAACAGAGGCTAAATAATTTATTTATTAAATAACAGCCAGGAAAAATATTGGGTTGTCTCCCAATAAGCGGTTTTCTTTAAAGCCTTCTTAGCTAGGCATTGATAATTTTAATGATGCTCACATGAAAGTCAAGAATTGAAGCACAAAGAGGGCATTATAAAACATGTGACAAACACATCTAAGTCTAACATACTTCCTATGCATAGTCATCTTATAGGAAAACAAATTGTCAAGGCAAGCAAAAACTAGCATATGCAAGGAAGCGGAAAGAACCAATAGCAATCTCAACATAACAAGAGGTAATTTAGTAACATGAAGATTTCTACAACCATGTTTTCCTCTCTCATAGTAATTACATGTAGGGTCATAAGCAAATTCAACAAAATATCTATCACATACAATATTTTCAACATGATCCACATGCATGCAAAGTTGACATTCTTCCAAAATAGTGGGATTAACATTAACTAAAGTCATGACTTCTCCAAACCCACTTTTATCAAGATTTTCATAAGATTGAACATTCTCCAAATATGTGGGATCTAAAGTTGACACTCTTCCAAACCCACTTTCAATAATATTGCAAACACTATTATCAATCTCATATTCATCATGGGGTTTAAATAAATTTTCAAGATCATAAGAAGAATCACCCCAATCATAATCATTGCAACAAGTAGTGGACATAGAAAAACTAGCATCCCCAAGCTTAGAGTTTTGCATCTTATTAGCACAATTGACATCAAGAGAATTTATAATAAAATCATGCTTTTTATTCAAAGATCTATCATGAGTCACTTCATAAAGCACTTCATCACGATTTTCAGACTTACGGATTTCAGGCAAAATCTTATAAAGATAATCTAGTGCATCCAAATCACTAGGAATTGGTTCATCGTAATTGGATCCCTTAAAAACATTGGCAAGTGGATGAGGATCCATAGATCTTAAGTTCTCTGCTTAGTAATAATAAACAACTATTCCAACCATACAAGCAAACAAAAAGCAAGCAGACAAAAGAGACAAATAGAGAGGGAGGTGTGACGCCCGGATAATTAAGCTACAGTAAATCCCTGCTAATGGTGCCACGTCACCACGGTTACTGTTGTCGATCTCGCGATGGTTCAAAAACAATTCAAATTAAATTTGAATTAAAGTCAAACGATGAAAGTTTTCAAATAGTAAAACTAAAATGTTCGGGTAATGCCAAATAATGCATAGGTAATCGTGGTCGAGAAACCACACTTTTATAAAATGCTTAAATAATCTAAAATGAATAAAACAGTAGCTGAAACAATTAAATAAATGCCTTTTGAATTTTATAAAATACTAAACTATTTTGTTCAGGGGTAAAACTTTTTGAGACAGTAGTTGGAATTGTAACTCTATTTTAGGTGTGGGTCTTGCTTTTTATAAAATTATAAAGTATTAAAGAAATAAAAGAAAACAGAAAAGAAAAAGTACAAATAAAGAAAAACAAAAGAAAAACCAAACCCCTCTTTCCCCTGGGCCGTTCGGTACGGCCCAACCAGGCATCCAGGCCACCAGGCCCAGCCCACGAACTCCCCATCTTCAACCCCTGTTCATCAGGGGAGTGCTGGCCGTTGCTTGTGCGTCCATGGACGGATCGTCCACGCGCCGTGCATCCATGGCTCCTCAACGGTCTATAAGATCCCCCTCGACACATTGACAAACCCTAGCCGCGCCGTTACCCTCCTTCCCCGCCCCGTCGCTTGCCTCCCTGCGCAAGCCCGACCATCACCGTGTCGCGTCGTCGCCAGACGCGTGCTCCGGCACCTCCCCGTGCCATGGGAGGGAATCCAGTGACTCCGCAGTGCCTCTTCGTCGCCGTCCACACATCCGGAGTGAGCCGCAGAGCCTTCCACCGCCGGATCGCGTCGCCCCACATCGCCGGAATCCTCCACGGCCGCAGCCTTGTCTCGCTGCTCTGACGCCTCCTCGGCCGTCCCCGGGCTTGTTGTCAACTCCGTTCGAACCGCTGTGAGGTCCTCTGCCGATTCCCCCATTTTTCTGGATCGATCCGGCACCGTAATCGCCTACAATCACCGTGGCCGCCATGGTCCGAGCACCACGTCCGCGCGCGCGGTCGCCTGCTCCTGGTCGCGGCCACACCAGCACCCCGCCCCCTGCCCTCACCTGCACACCCGTGCGCGCCTACCATGCGCCCTCACGCCCACGTCCGCCCTAGGGCGCGCCCCTCAACCGCTCGCCACAAGTGCCCCGCGCGCTTCTGCCTGCTGTCGCTCATCTGTTGCGCTGCTGTTTGCTGCTACCAGTGCTCACCCGCGCCTGTTGCGCCCGGACCCCCCCCCCCACTGCTTGCTCCGACCGCGCATGCATCGCCCTGGCCCCGCATCCTGGCCGCCCGTGCGCTCCCTGGGGCTCCGCTGCCGCCCTCCCGTGAGCCCTCGGCCGCCGCGCTCGCGCCTGGCTGTTTGCGCCACGATGGCGCCGCCCGCGCGCCTCTGGCCGCAACCTCACGCCCGCTCGCCCGGGGCATGCCCTGCTCGTCCGACGGCCGCCGCCGTTGCACGCTGCTCCTGCCGGCCCGCGCTCCGGCCGCCGGCGCCGGGTACCCGTTGCTTCTGCTGCCCGTGCTCAGCCGCGGGCAGAGCCGGCCGGTTCTCTCCCACATGGCCCCTGGCCTTTCTTTTAGTTAGGGCCTAATCCAGAATAATGCACTAACTCCCCCCCCAAGTAGTGTATGACATGAGGGCCTTCTTTGTTAATTAAAATTGCAAATAAAACTCTGTTAAATATCAGCCAATGACAGGTGGGCCCGCTGTCCAGTTTGACCAAGTTAAACTGCTGACTGGACTAGCCTAGTCACTGACCGGCGGGTCCCCGCTGGACCTTTGACCAGTCAAAGTTGACCAGTTGACTGCTGACTTGGCAGTCAACTGGGTGCCACTGTCAGCCTCACAGGCCACTGCTGTGTACACTTCTGTGTGCATTTAGAAATTCCCCTTTTTATTTTTGAATTAATTTAAAATTCCAGAATTTGATTAAAACTTTTAAAATTAATATAAAATAAACCGTAGCTCGGTTGGAAAAACTTTGTACATGAAAATTGCTCAGAACGACGAGACGAATCTGGATACGCAGCCCATTCGTCCGCCACACACCCCTAGAATATAAAACACACAACTTTCCCCCTCCGGTTCATCCGTCCAATAACGTGAAACACCGGGAATAATTTCCCAGAGGTTTCCCCCCTTTGTCGGTACCACCTCATACCGCGTTAGGGCACCCCTAGCACCGCGTATTGTCATGTTATGCCTTGTGATGCTTTGATTGCACTGCTATTTATTGTGTTCCCCCTCCGTTACTTCTTTCCGGTAGACCCCGAGACTGCCGGCGACCCCCAGTTCGACTACGGTGTTGACGACCCCTCTCTCTTGCCAGAGCAACCAGTTAACCCCCCCCCTCCTTGATCACCAGATATCGCCTACTCTCTTTCTACTGCTTGCATTAGAGTAGTGTACCATGTTACTGCTTTCCGTTATCCTATCTTGATGCATAGCCTGTCCTTGATACTACTGTTTTTACCTTTACCTGCAATCCTAAATGCTTAGTATAGGATGCTAGTGTTCCATCAGTGGCCCTACACTCTTGTCCGTCTGCCATGCTATACTACTGGGCTGTGATCACGTCAGGGGGTGATCACGGGCATATACTATATACTTTACACTGTTACATTACCGGTGATACTGTTTGGAGATGGGGGCTGAAGGGGCAGGTGGCTCCATCCAGGTAGTGGTGGGCCTGAGTTCCCGACGGCCCTCGATGGTTACTTTGTGGCGGAGCGACAGGGCAGGTTGAGACCACCTAGGAGAGAGGTGGGCCTGGCCCTGGTTGGCGTCCGTGGTTATTTCAGAATAACACGCTTAACGAGATCTTGGTATTTGATCTGAGTCTGGCTACTGGCCTATACGCACTAACCATCTACGCGGGGACAGTTATGGGCACTCGACGTCATGGTATCAGCCGAAGCCTTCATGACATCAGCGACTGAGCGGCGGGCGCCGGGTTGGACCGCGTAACGCAACTTCCTTTGTAATGGAAGTTGCTAGGTCTGCTCTCCGGCCGCGTACGCAACATGCAGGTGTGCAATGGGCGATGGGCCCAGACCCCTACGCCATAGGATTTAGACCGGTGTGCTGACCTATCTGTTGTGCCTAGGTAGGGCTGCGACGTGTTGATCTTTCGAGGTCGGGCATGACCCAGGAAAGTGTGTCCGGCCAAATGGGATCGAGCGTGTTGGGTTATGTGGTGCACCCCTGTAGGGAAGTTAATCTATTCGAATAGTCATGATCTTCGGTAACATGACGACTTGGAGTTGTACCTTGACCTTATGACAACTAGAACCGGATACTTAATAAAACACACCCTTCCAAGTGCCAGATCATAGGTTAGGATTATGCTATGCAATGCTACTTGGTGAACTTATCATCTACTCTCTTCTCCTGCTGCAAGATGGAGGTTACCAGAAGCGTAGTCTTCGATAGGACTAGCTATCCCCCTCTTATTCCGGCATTCCGCAGTTCATTCCACATATGATACCCTTATTCCATTTGATACCAATGCATACATATGTAGTGTAGCTCCTTGCTTGCGAGTACTTTGGATGAGTACTCATGGTTGCTTTGCTCCCTCTTTTGCCCCTCTCTATACCCAATTGCTGCGACCAGACGTTGGAGCCCAGGAGCCAGACGCCACCGTCGATGACGACTACTACTACTCGGGAGGTGCCTACTACTACGTGTAGCCTGCTGACGACGGCCAGGAGTAGTTTAGGAGGATCCCAGGCAGGAGGCATGCGCCTCTTTCGATCTGTATCCCAGTTTGTGCTAGCCTTCTTAAGGCAAACTTGTTTAACTTATGTCTGTACTCAGATATTGTCGCTTCCGCTGACTCGTCTATGATCGAGCTCTTGTATTCGAGCCCTCGAGGCCCCTGGCTTGTAATATGATGCTTGTATGACTTATTTTTATTTGTAGGGTTGTGTTGTGATATCTTCCCGTGAGTCCCTGATCTTGATCGTACACGTTTGCGTGTATGATTAGTGTACGATTGAATCGAGGGCGTCACAAGTTGGTATCAGAGCCGACTGCCTGTAGGAATCCCCTTCCACACTCCTTGGCCGAAGTCAAGTCTAGTCAGTGAAAACTGTTTTACTAACATGGCTGTGCGGCCCATGGGCCCATGTTTCCATTGGGTGGTATTAGGATCTTTTACTCCTCGATCCTTACTCTGGGATTCTGATCTCTCTTCTATTCGGGTTAAATGATTTTCTAAAATCTAACTTTAGGTTCTCGAAAACACTTTCTCCCAGAGAGCCCCTCACTTCAGATGATCGCTTGCTACACCAGAAGATTCCGAAGATACTCTTCGAGGTTTTCCTGAGACCCTTGTGCCCACCGACTTTACAATCCCCTACCACCGATATACCCTTATGGATAACTACCTACAATTGACGTTCATACCTTCATTCTCAGTTGCTCTTGTTATTACAAGATGCCCTAAATAGCTCTCCGTTGTTCCGAAAATCCTTTAAGCTTACTGCCTTGCAGTTCTTTACCACATGAATACCCCTATTGAACATTCCTCGCACTTATTGAGTATCCGTTCATCCCTAGTTGTTTTTATGCTTCATAAGATAGTCTGAAATACTATCCGACCTTCTGAGCACCCTCTTCGAACTATTGCTCTACAAATACTTGTAAGCTTACATTATGGATGCTCCCATATCACTAGCAATATTCACTAGTATCTTTTGACACTGTCATTTTGATCCTATTGATTCAACATGTGTGCGAATGCACACAATCATCAATCGACCCTTCTAAATTATCTTTCTGGCTCAGACGTCATTTTGAACATGAGCTGGTTCTCGACCAAACTATTTGTCGTCGATTGTGCCTCTAGTCAATTCAGTTTATCCATCCTTGATCAGTGTGTCTGCTTCTGATCCTTCGTTTTGGAAATCATAATTCCTTTGTTATCTAAGCATCGAATTATCCAGATGTTCTATAATCTGACGCCCTTGCATTCTTTCTTGCTCTGATTGAGTACCGATACTTACATCAGCTCCGTTGTGGATTGCCCGATCCATTGTTGGATTTCATCCGACATCGTCCTTCATATTCAATAACCTTGTGAGCCTTTCCACGGGTATATAATGCCTTTGGTAAATTGTATCCTCTGCTTTGTCAACCATGCTCTACTTCTGAGCTTGTGTTATTTACTCCTGAAGTTCGTGGTATATGTTCTAAGAAGCCCCAATGGCTTGAACCCATGCCTTCCTTAATATGTGTGAACTCAAAAGTTTTCACGAGTCCTACTCTTCTGGTATTTTGCCAGATAAAATTTCAACACTACAGCTTCTTCAAAAATGAGAAGTGAATGAAAGGTTATGCATTGGAGAAGTGGGAGTCGACCTTGAACTTTGTGTTCATGCCTATGGACACGATGTAGATCCTATCATGGAAGGTTCTTGTAATAATAACTATTTCCTTGATATAATATCCTTTGGTATTAGTGAATTGATCCTTTGCAATTGTGGCTTCGACCATCTGTTCTTATTTGATCCCATTTCTTGGACAAGTTTAAGCACTTGTCTTCTGTGGATCAATACACTAGTCCAACCTTACTTTGATCTTTCGTCGAGTATTACCCCCTGGTATCTCGAGATTATCACGAAACTGCATAACTTCTTATGAGTTCTTCATCAAGTGCTACATTCTCATTGATTCCAATTTTTCACAGGCTCTGAGTTATTAAACACTCAAAGACACCGAAACTGACTTGAGTATGCACCGCAATTAAACAACTCTTGGTAACCTTCATTACTTACGAGTTTGAACTCGATCACAACATTCCTAGCCTGCTTGGCTATATCATTATTGTGCTAAATTTTAGCGGTGCTACCTGGTCCTTCTTCCCGGAGAACAATTTTTGATGATGAGCTAACCTTACATCGATCTTCCTTGTCATATCATTTCTCCTTGAACAACAAACTTGATTTCGAGTTTGTGTCATACCCTTGGTTCCAATAACCTTTCGCTTCATCATTCCTTTGACTTGATGTCATCGCTGACTGATAACATCTTCATGAAATCTCTCGACAAATGTGCCATGATCATCAACATTCTGAGTTCTTCCTATATATATATATATATATATATATATATCGAATTCTTGATGAGAAATACTATCCTTGCCCGTTGATGGTTCGTGTTATCATCGACAATGTTATTACCCTCCCTCCAACACAAATTTGTTCATGTTTTGGATTGAATCTTGAATCCCTTGCTATCCAACATATGTTCTTCTTTACCTTGGAGTATTACCATCTTTTATGTCAAGAATGTTGTGAGAATTGCTCCACCTCTTAAGAATTCTTGGTATAGTGATACTTCTCACCATCACCATTCTTTCTTGTGTTGTTTCTAACCGGGATACCAACAGGTGAACGGTGCTGTTTGGATTCTGCCCTTCTATAAACCCTATTGCTTCGGAGTTAATGGTTAACATTACATCCTTAGGTCATTGATTATCGAATCACCATTCTAACATTGATCGTACTACCTAAGCCCATATTTCGGGTGTACCTTTCAGCCAATGTTTAATTGTGTATGTTTTTCCTCTAACATACATCATTATATCATTTGATCCGACAAATGTTATCCCCTTGTTCACATAAGTGTGGAAACCCATCTTTTGAAAATCCCAATGAATTGTCTCTAAGTAAATCATCCACCTCCTCACCTCTCCTTGATTTAATGATGAAATCTTGTTTCAGAACTGGCTTCCATAGTTATAATTCCAGAGAATCTTACAATGTCGTCTCGTCAATTTGTTTTGCACCTTTTCTTCTCAGGCATCCTGCGTCTGAGGTATCCCAACCCCAATCAGATCTGAATCTCGGTCGGATATGATGGTTGGAACATAATTCCAATAGTTATAACATTGGTCTTTTATGACCTGGTAAGGTGATGTCATGCCTAGCACATCTGGCCAGAGGCTCTATTGTTATAGTTTTCCTTTTCAGCCAGGTTAAACACTCTTCCATGGGAAAATTGTAAGAATTATTCTACCAATTGTTCCTGATGAATCCTTCGTGTATCCAAAGACTGACCTTTGCTTGAAGATCATGTCAATGCTATCTCGAAGCATGTCTGTGCTACTCGATCATCAATAAGAGCATTTGAAGCAGAATGCTAAATTTTCTTTATCAAGTATACAAACACCGTTATTTGGGTAATGACATGAAATTCCTCTCCCCTTACCTAAATGGTTTTCTACTTTCTATCCTGTCATGGATACCATGCTCTGCTTGACCTTGGGAAGGATATACCCTTGAAGTATGTGTTTAAACACATTTTCCTTTCCATTGTTCAGTTTAATCTGATAATCGTATTTTCCTTTCCATTGGTTGGTTTAACGTTTCTTTTGATCTATATGATCTAAGCAGCAATAATCTCCTATTTACGTAAACACCTCGGTGTACAACTCTGTCAGTAAGACCCTGTTACTATTGTTGATGACATTCCGGTAGCCACCGATGGACGAGAACTTTTCCTATTGGTCTGCCTCGTTTCGACAAGCGGGAAAATCGTTCTCTTCGTCCCTCGCCCTTGGTACCGATGTTGTTGCCGACATAACTGACAGACTATCCTCTGACATGCCTTGCTTACATAATCGTGCAAGATGTCACCGCCCTTCCTACTTTTAACCCACATGGTGGGCCCATAAGCCACAGTTCCACAGGATTAAAACCTGGCTCTCATGTACACCCCCTGTTCCCAAAGTTATTCCTCACGCGTGGCCTCGTATGTAATTCACGAGCCACCTTCTGATGAGATCTTCAAATCTGGTATCAGACGCAATACTTATTCCCATTGCTCTGAACCCCTTTCACACTTCGTTTCAGGCAACGAACGATTGCCTATGCGCTTGAAGCTTCTACTTTCCACCTTCTTACTTTGCTCTCGATATTGTCTTAAATTTCAATTCGAGAGTTACTTTCCGCCACCTTCCTCGTTGTTTTCTACCAGATAGTTTAGCCTGTAGAGGTCCATTATTCCGGTATACCCCCTTATTCTTTCGTTAGTATGATGAAGACTCCGAATGAAGGATGGCCACTTCATCATGATGACCTGGAGCAGAGAAATGAAGACATCACCAAAAGGGATCAACTACTTCGGGAAGAGCAACCAAAACCGAGAAGACTCGATAGATTTTCGTAACCAGAACTTCCCCCTTTCTTCACCTCTTAAATCTCGGGACGAGATTTCTTGTAGTGGAGGAGAATTGTGACGCCCGGATAATTAAGCTACAGTAAATCCATGCTAATGGCGCCACGTCACCACGGTTACTGTTGTCGATCTCGCGATGGTTCAAAAACGATTCAAATTAAATTTGAATTAAAGTCGAACGATGAAAGTTTTCAAATATTAAAAGTAAAATGTTCGGGTAATGCCAAATAATGCATAGGTAATTGTGTTCGAGAAACCACACTTTTATAAAATGCTTAAATATTCTAAAATGAATAAAACAGTAGCTGAAACAATTAAATAAATGCCTTTTGAATTTCATAAAATACTAAACTATTTTTTTTAAGGGTAAAACTTTTTGAGACAGTAGTTGGAATTGTAACTCTATTTTAGGTGTGGGTCTTGCTTTTTATAAAATTATAAAGTATTAAAGAAATAAAAGAAAACATAAAAAAAGTACAAATAAAGCAAACCAAAGAAAAACCAAACCCCTCTTTCCCCTGGGCCGTTCGGTACGGCCCAACCAGGCATCCAGGCCACCAGGCCCAGCCCACGAACTCCCCATCTTCAACCCCTGTTCATCAGGGAAGTGCTGCCCGTTGCTTGTGCGTCCATGGACGGATCGTCCACGCGCTGTGCATCCATGGCTCCTCGACGGTCTATAAGGTCCCCCTCGACACATTGACAAACCCTAGCCGCGCCGTTCCCCTCCTTCCCCGCCCCGTCGCTTGCCTCCCCGCGCAAGCCCGACCATCACCGCGTCGTGTCGTCGCCAGACGCATGCTCCGGCACCTCCCCGTGCCACGGGAGGGAATCCAGTGACTCTGCAGCACCTCTTCGTCGCCGTCCACACGTCCGGAATGAGCCGCGGAGCCTTCCACCACCGGATTGCGTCGCCCCATATCGCCGGAATCCTCCACGGCCGCCGCCTCATCTCGCTGCTCTGACGCCTCCTCGGCCGTCCCTGGGCTTGTTGTCAACTCCGTTCGAACCACTGTGAGGTCCTCTGCCGATTCCCCCATTTTTCTGGATCCATCCGGCACCGTAATCGCCTACAGTCACTATGGCTGCCATGGTCCGAGCACCACGTCCGCGCACGCGGTCGCCTGCTCCTGGTCGCGGCCACACTAGCACCCCGCCCCCTGCGCTCACCTGCACACCCGTGCGCGCCTACCATGCGCCCTCACGCCCACGTCCGCCCTGGGGCGCGCCCCTCAGCCGCTCGCCACGAGTGCCCCGCGCGCTTCTGCCTGCTGCCGCTCATCTGTTGCGCTGCTGTTTGCTGCTACCAGTGCTCACCCGCGCCTGTTGCGCCCGGAACACCCCCCCCACTGCTTGCTCCAACCGCGCGTGCATCGCCCTGGCCCTGCATCCTGGCCGCCCGTGTGCTCCCTGGGGCTCCGCTGCCGCCCTCCCGCGAGCCCTCGGCCGCCGCGCTCGCGCCTGGCCATTTGCGCCACGACAGCGCCGCCCGCGCGTTTCTGGATGCAACCTCGCGCCCGCTCGCCCGGGGCATGCCCTGCTCGAATGACGGCCGCCGCCGTTGCACGCCGCTCCTGCCGCCCCACCCCCCGGCCGCCGCCGCCGGGTCCCCGCCGCTTCTGCTGCCCGTGCTCAGCCACGGGCAGAGCCGGCCGGTTCTCTCCCACATGGCCCCTGGCCTTTCTTTTAGTTAGGGCCTAATCCAGATTAATGCACAAACTCCCCCCTAAGTAGTGTATGACATGTGGGTCTTCTTTGTTAATTAAAATTGCAAATAAAACTCTGTTAAATATCAGCCAATGACAGGTGGGCCCGCTGTCCAGTTTGACCAAGTCAAACTACTGACTGGACTATCCTAGTCACTGACCGGCGGGTCCCTGCTGGACCTTTGACCAGTCAAAGTTGACCACTTGACTGCTGACTTGGCAGTCAACTGGGTCCCACTGTCAGCCTCACAAGCCACTGCTGTGTACACTTCTGTGTGCATTTAGAAATTCCCCTTTTTATTTTTGAATTAATTTAAAATTCCAGAATTTGATTAAAACTTCTAAAATTAATATAAAATAAACCGTAGCTCGGTTGGAAAAACTTTGTACATGAAAGTTGCTCAGAACGACGAGACGAATCCGGATACGCAGCCCGTTCGTCCTCCACACACCCCTAGCATATCAAACACACAACTTTCCCCCTCCGGTTCATCTGTCCGATAACGCGAAACACCGGGAATACTTTCCCAGAGGTTTCCCCCCTTCGTCGCTACCACCTCATACCGTGTTAGGGCACCCCTAGCACCGCGTATTGTCATGTTATGCCTTGTGATGCTTTGATTGCACTGTTATTTATTGTGTTCCCCCTCCGTTACTTCTTTCTGGTAGACCCCAAGACTGCCGGCAACCCCCAGTTCAACTACGGTCTTGACGACCCCTCTCTCTTGCCAGAGCAACTAGGCAACCCCCCCCCCCCTTGATCACCAGATATTGCCTACTCTCTTTCTACTTCTTGCATTAGAGTAGTGTAGCATGTTACTGCTTTCCGTTATCCTATCTTGATGCATAGCCTGTCCTTGATACTACTATTGTTACCTTTACCTGCAATCCTAAATGCTTAGTATAGGATGCTAGTGTTCCATCAGTGGACCTACACTCTTGTCTGTCTGCCATGCTATACTACTGGGCCGTGATCACTTCGGGAGGTGATCACGGGCATATACTATATACTTTACACTGTTACATTACCGGTGATACTGTTTGGAGATGGGGGCTGAAGGGGCAGGTGGCTCCATCCAGGTAGTGGTGGGCCTGAGTTCCCGACGGTCCCCGACGGTTACTTTGTGGTGAAGCGACAGGGCAGGTTGAGACCACCTAGGAGAGAGGTGGGCCTGGCCCTGGTTGGCGTCCGTGGTTATTTCAGAATAACACGCTTAACGACGTCGAGTGCCCATAACTGTCCCCGCGTAGACTGGGGATTATTCCTCTAAAGGTTGTGCTGCTTCGCTCGATGCGGTTCCAGTATATTTCCATTTTTTGAAGGGTTTCCTCATAAATGAGGTTCAATCCGCTGCCTCCATCCATGAGCACCTTGGTGAGGCGAAAGCCGTCCACTATGGGACTGAGGACCAATGCGGCTGGTGCTCGGGCTGTTCGGAATCTAGGTTCATCACTTGCGTTGAAGGTAATAGCAGTGTCGCTCCATGGATTTATTGTTGCAACTTGATAGACTTCGGCGAGGCTGCGGAGTGTTCTTTTTCGCATACTGTTTGATGCGAAAGTCTCGAAGACTGTGAGAACGGTACTGGTGTCCTCGGGCTGGCTTTCTGCGGCCTCCAGAATTAAGAGGTCCTCGCCAATTTTGGCCACCTGCCGGAGTATCCAACATGCTCTAAGGCTGTGAGTTGGTGTGGCATCCTCTGTACTGTGGATTCTACAGGGTCCATCAAGCCACCTTTCCAGTACGGTTCCATGCCCTGTAGAGGGTTTTGGCTTTTTGGTGTTTATCCCGGGTGTCCTATGATGATGCACCCTCTTAGTTCGGACGGGATTACTATTCAAGGCCGAATTATCCCAAAATTTTATTTCGGTTTTCCAGGCGCTTTCCATCACACAGTATTTTTGTACTATGGATGCCAAGTCAGCGAAGCGTGTAATATCACGACGACTTACGGCGTTAAAGATTCCCTCGTCCGTGCAATTACTGCAGAAAATTGAGATTGTGTCTCCCTCGCGGCAATCCTTTATCCTGTTCATAACCAGGAGGAATCTGGCCCAGTAATGATGTACTGTTTCCTCGGGCCTCTGCCTGATTTGGGAGAGATCGCTTATGTTCGGGTGGGCGGGTGTCGTTGAATCTGAAACCTCACCCAATCCAAGATTTGGAGGCCGAAGAGTTTCCGAACTCTGAAGTTCGGATTCTTGGATGTTGTCCAACGAATCTAGCCCGTTGCCTGATCCTAAGCTCAGGTCTTGAGTTACATGCTCCTCTCCGCGGGTATCCGGCTTGGAGGAGTCGGGAATCCGGATGTAGCTAGTCCTTAAAATAGACGAAGGGTCGCCGCACTGCGCCTCTACCACGGCAACGTGGTGGGTGACTTGGGGAGAGTTAATTTCTCTTAGATCGGGTTTAAGCCCAACCTGGTCGTAATCCGGAGCGACCCCCAGGGCGGCGATGCGATCCAAGAGCTCGTTTATGGAAGAGAGCTCCATTGGATCTAGCTGCTCGACGAGCTCCGAGCCGACGTGTAGGTTGCTTTTGATGACCCGAGAGGTCACCCTCGGCGCAATAGCTGAACAGGCGGTCATGAGGAAACCACCTAGCCAGAGAGTTTGGCCGACAGCCAAGGCTCCCTTAGCAACGGTGCCGTCTTTAAAGACGGGAGGAGGCATCCTTCCTGATTGCGACGGCACAGAGGAACTCTCAACGAAAGCACCAATGTCGGTGTCAAAACCGGCGGATCTCCGGTAGTGGGTCCCGAACTATGCGTCTAGGCCGGATGGTAACAGGAGGCAGGGAACACGATGTTTTACCCAGGTTCGGGCCCTCTTGATGGAGGTAAAACCCTACGTCCTGCTTGATTAATATCGATGATATGGGTAGTACAAGAGTAGATCTACCACGAGATCAAGGAGGCTAAACCCTAGAAGCTAGCCTATGGTATGATTGTTGTATATGGAGTTGATTGCCTACGGACTACAATCCTCCGGTTTATATAGACACCGGATAGGGTTAGGGTTACATAGAGTCGGTTACAATGGTAGGAGATCCTGAATATCCGCATCGCCAAACTTGCCTTCCGCGCCAAGGAAAGTCCCATCCGGACATGGGACGAAGTCTTCAATCTTGTATCTTCATAGTCCTGGAGTCCGGCTGAAGGTATAGTCCGGCTACCCAAACATCCCCTAATCCAGGACTCCCTCACCGGGCATGACCTAGGAAAGTGTGTCCGGCCAAATGGGATCGAGCGTGTTGGGTTATGTGGTGCACCCCTGCAGGGAAGTTAATCTATTCGAATAGCCATGTTCTTCGGTAACAGGACCACTTGGAGTTGTACCTTGACCTTATGACAACTAGAATCGGATACTTAATAAAACACACCCTTCCAAGTGCCAGATACAACCGGTGATCGCTCTCTCACAGGGCGATGAGGGGAGGATCATCGGTTAGGATTATGCTATGCAATGCTACTTGGTGAACTTATCATCTACTCTCTTCTCCTGCTGCAAGATGGAGGTTACCAGAAGCGTAGTCTTCGATAGGACTAGCTATCCCCCTCTTATTCCGGCATTCCGCAGTTCAGTCCACATATGATACCCTTATTGCATTTGATACCAATGCATACATATGTAGTGGAGCTCCTTGCTTGCGAGTACTTTGGATGAGTACTCACAGTTGCTTTGCTCCCTCTTTTCCCCCTCTCTATACCCGATTGCTGCGACCAGACATTGGAGCCCAGGAGCCAGACTACTACTCGGGAGGTGCCTAGTACTACGTGCAGCCCGCTGACGACGACCAGGAGTAGTTTAGGAGGATCCCAGGCAGGAGGCCTGCGCCTCTTTCGATCTGTATCCCAGTTTGTGCTAGCCTTCTTAAGGCAAACTTGTTTAACTTATGTCTGTACTCAGATATTGTTGCTTCCGCCGACTCGTCTATGATCGAGCTCTTGTATTCGAGCCCTCGAGGCCCCTGGCTTGTAATATGATGCTTGTATGACTTATTTTTATTTGTAGAGTTGTGTTGTGATATCTTCCCATGAGTCCCTGATCTTGATCGTACACGTTTGCGTGTATGATTAGTGTACGATTGAATCGGGGGTGTCATTGGAGGATAGAGAGAGAGGGCGAATAAAACGGCAAGGGTGAATTGGGGGGAGAGGAAAACGAGAGGCAAATGGCAAATAATGTAATGAGAGAGCTAGGGATTGTGATGGGTAATTGGTATATTGACTTTTTGTGTAGACTCCCCGGCAACGGCGCCAGAAATCCTTCTTGCTACATCTTGAGCTTGCGTTGGTTTTCCCCGAAGAGGAAGGGATGATGCAGCAGAGTAGCGTAAGTATTTCCCTCAGTTTTTGATAACCAAGGTGTCAATCCAGTAGGAGCCCACGCTCAAGTCTCTTGTACCTGCACAAAGCGATAGCTACTCGCAACGAACGCGATTAGGGGTTGTCAAGCCCTTGACGGTCACTTACGAGAGTGAGATCTGATAGATAAAATATTTTTGGTATTTTTGATATAAAGATGCAAAGTAAAAAAGTAAAGGCAAAGTAAATAGCAAAACAATATAAAAGTGATGGAGATTGATATGATGAGAATAGACCCGGGGGCCATAGGTTTCACTAGTGGCTTCTCTCAAGAGCATAAGTATTCTACGGTGGGTGAACAAATTACTGTTGAGCAATTGATAGAATTGTGCATAATTATGAGAATATCTAGGCATGATCATGTGTATAGGCATCACGTCCATGACAAGTAGATCGAAACGATTCTGCATCTACTACTATTACTCCACTCATCGACCACTATGCAGCATGCATTTAGAGTATTAAGTTAAAAACAGAGTAACGCCTTAAGCAAGATGACATGATGTAGAGAGATAAATTCATGCAATATGAAATATACCCCATCTTGTTATCCTTGATGGCAACGATACAATACGTGCCTTGCTGCCCCTTCTGTCACTGGGTAAGGACACCGCAAGATCGAACCCAAAGCTAAGCACTTCTCCCATGGCAAGAACTACCAATCTAGTTGGCCAAACAAAACGGATAATTCGAAGAGACTTACAAAGATAACCAATCATGCATAAAATAATTCAGAGAAGATTCAAATATTATTCATAGATAGACTTGATCATAAACCCGCAATTCATCGGTCTCAACAAACACACCGCTAAAAGAAGATTACATCGAATAGATCTCCACAAGAGAGGGGGAGAACTTTGTATTGAGATTCAAAGAGAGAGAAGAAGCCATCTAGCTACTAACTATGGACCCGAAGGTCTGAGGTAAACTACTCACACTTCATCGGAGGGGCTATGATGATGTAGAAGCCCTCCGTGATGACGGCCCTCTTCCGGCGGAGCTCCGGAATAGTCCCCAAGATGGGATCTCATGGATACAGAAAGTTGCGGCGGTGGAATTAGGTTTTTGGCTCCTATTCTGATAGTTTGGGGGTACGTGTGTATATATAGGAGGAAGGAGTACGTTGGTGGAGCACCGAGGGGCCCACGAGGCAGGGGGACGCGCCCTAGGGGGGGCGCCCCCCACCCACGTGACCACCTCTTTGATCCCTTGCAGTAGGGTACAAGTCTCCTGGATCACGTTCGGTGAGAAAATCACGTTTCCGAAGATTTTATTCCGTTTGGACTCCGTTTGATATTCCATTTATCCGAAACACTGAAATAGGCAAAAAAACAGCAATTCTGGGCTGGGCCTCTGGTTAATAGGTTAGTCCCAAAAATAATATAAAAGTGGAAAATAAAGCCCAATATAGTCCAAAATAGTAGATAATATAGCATGGAGCAATCAAAAATTATAGATACGTTGGAGACGTATCAGCGCCCACCCCCTGGGGCGCGCCCCCTGCCTCGTGGACCCCTCCACTTATTCCAGCACCCACAAACTTCGTCTTCCTCCAGAAAAAAATCCTCCCATAGCTCAAACCCATGTTCTAGCTAATGTAGCTGCTGTTTTCGATCTCCTTGGTCAAAGCTCCACTCACAAAACTGCTTTGGGGGATTGTTCTTCGGTATGTGACTCCTACAATGGTCCAATTAGTTTTTGTTCTAGTGCTTTATTTATTGCAAATTTTTGCTGCTAAGGTGACCCTATTCTTGAGCTTGCATGCCAAATTTATATGGTCCAAAGTAGTTTTAATGCATGATATGGCCTCTAGGCACTTGTAGGAGTAGATGCTATCAATCTTGATGAGTTTGGTTCACTTTTATTTTGAGTCACTACAAATTTCAGAAATTTTCAGAGGGAGAAAATGTTGAAGAGATTATTGAGAGGCTTCTCGAGCCGAAGCTTGAAGGATAAGCAGGATGAGGAGAATAAAAATCCCAAATACAATCTTCCTCGCCTCTGGAGGTTCGGCCATGCGAATGGCCATGTGATGAGTTCTTGAGAGCATCCGGGATTTACGATGACTTTTATTATTTGGCTAAGAATGCAGGCCTCACCAACTTCCTCCGCGACCAACGCGAACAGTATCTTCTACTCACTAATATTTTCGTGCAAAATTTTTATTTCCATGCTAAGAAATCACCACCTTCAGTGGAGTTTCATTTATATGACGAGGTTAAGGAGATGTCACTTCTTGATTTTTGTTGGGTCTGCAAGATACCCTTTGAGGGCAGCATCAAGGAACCACATCATAGCGATGTGGATGGGTTTATTGATAGAATTACTGTTGGAGAAACTAGGAAAATTTCAGATGCAAGAATTACCAGTATACATTTTCCTGTTCTATATTACTTTGCGATATTTTCTAGTAGATGCTTAATTGGTTGCGGGAACAGTGGAAACTTAGTGCTCCTGATATTGTCATATTGCACCATGCTTTGTTTCGTGATACTACTTTTAGCTTAGGCGCTATTGTTGCTAAACGATTAAATTTGAACCAAACAAAGGGCCCCATCTTCGGAGGCATCTTTGCTTCATGCCTTGCTAAATACTTTGGGATACCTATTAGACATTATGAGAAAGAGGAAAAGTTGCTGCCCCCTATTTTTCTAGATTATAAGGGTCTGGTAGCACATGATTTTATTGTTAAAGATAAGAAGAAGATTATTAAGTATAAATTGATATTTGATAAAACTTACTTTGAGATTATTACCTTGCCTGCACCCTCTCTTTTTAACATACTTTCAGGCACGTACCTCATCTTACTCGAAGCCATTTATGCATACTGGAGGCTGACACAAGTCCCAGAGCCTGAGCCAGAACCACCACTTGATCCTTATCGTCAGTCTGTTTATCAGTGGGATCCGGAGGAGATCGCCAACCAGTGGCACCCTGAGGACCCTCCTCAGTACACCGGAGAGATGAGCTTTGATCAATGGCCATAGACCAACTTAGGCCAAAAGCCTATGCTTGGGGGAGTATGTATTTCTCACTGACATTACATTCATGTTCACACACTCATTCTAGTTGTCAGTGCTCATACTTTTTGATTGTACTATCCAGGCTAGTTTAATTCCTTTTCTAAGCCTAAAAACCAAAAAAAAATTAGTTGTAGCTTTTAGCTAGTTTACTTTCAATGCTTGTAGAAGTAGTAACTAAAAGAAAACCCAAAAATATTTCTCGTTCTTCTTTTGCTTGTTGGGAGCTTTCCCTTGTAAATAGTTTTATTTCTTTTCTTGTTCTTTGTGGGTTGAGAGGAGAAGACCACGATGAAAATGTTGAATGGCTCTCATATGCATTATTGTTGATCTAACCAAGAGCCCATGTTACCTTGTCTTCTCCCTTGTATTAAATGCTTGTAGATTCCAGCTTAGTCCAATGCACGTGCACTATAATTATTATCCACACTATTCGGTCATGCAAGTGAAACACAATAATGATGATATATGATGGATCGATTGAGATGAGAGAAGCTGGTATGAACTCAACCTATCTTGTTTTTGTAAATATGATTAGTTCATCGTTCTTGATTCATCCTATTATGAGTGAAAAATGTTTACAGTGACAATTAGAGATTATAGTTGCTCATGCCATGCTTAATTAGCTAGGAGTTTATAATGGTTTACCTTGCGTGCCAACATGCTATTAAAATGGTTGTGATGTGGTATGATAGGGTGGTATCCTCCTTTGAACGATTCGAGTGGCTTGACTTGGCACATGTTCACGCATGTAGTTGAAACAAAATCAACATAGCCTCCACAATATTTATGTTCATGGTGAATTATATCCTACTCATGCTTGCACTCAGTGTTGATTAATTTTAATGCATGTTCATGACTGTTGTCGCTCTCTAGTTGGTCGCTTCCCAGTCTCTTTCTAGCCTTCACTTGTACTAAGCAGGAATACTGCTTGTGCATCCACTTCCATAAACCCCAAAGTTATTCCATATGAGTCCACCATACCTTCCTATAAGAGGTATCTACCTGCCATTCCAAGTAAATTTGTATGTGCCAAACTCTAAACCTTTAAATGGAATTCTGTTTTGTATGCTCGAATAGCTCATGTATCAACTAGGGTTGTCTATATGTTCCATGCTAGGTGGGTTATTCTCAAGATGAGTGGACTCCGCTCATCATTCACGAGAAAATGGCTGGTAACCGGGATGCCCAGTCCCATGCTTAAATTAAAATAATTGCAAACAAAACTCCCCCAGGATTGTTGTTAGTTGGAGGCACCCGTTGTTTTGGACAAGCCATGGATTGATGTTTGTTGGTGGTGGGGGACTATAAACTTTACCATTCTGTTTGGGAACCACCTATAATGTGTGTAGCATGGAAGATATCGAGATCTCTTGGTTGTTATGTTGACAATGAAAGTATGCCACTCAAAATATTATTTATCTATGTTTCAACACTCGAGCCCTGGCACCTCTACAAATCCCTGCTTCACACTGCGAAGGGCCTATCTATTTACTTTTATGTTGAGTCACTGTCCTGCTATTAAGAAGCACCAGTTGGAGAGCACCACTATCATGTGCATGCATTACTATTAATTTACATTGAGTATGACTATGGCTGATACCATGAATTACAATGTTTAGTCAGTCCTTGATCTTCAGGGGTGCTCTGCATTTATGTTCTGTGGTCTTAGAAAGGGCTAGCGAGATACCATCTTGTTATGTCATATTATGATTGTTTTGAGAAAGTGTTGTCATCCTAGATTTATTATTATTGCTTGCTAGTGATTATGCCATTGATATGAGTAAACATGAGACCTAAATGTTATTGTGAATATGGTTAGTTCATAATCTTTGCTGAAAACTTGAATGCTGGCTTTACATATTTGCAATAACAAGATCAAACAGAGTTTGTAAAAGTTTCTATTTATCACTTTCAATTTGTCAACTGAATTGCTTGAGAGCAAGCAAAGGTTTAAGCTTGGGGGAGTTGATACGTCTCCAACGTATCTACTTTTCCAAACACGTTTTCCCTTGTTAATGGAACTAACCCGGACTGACGCTGTTTTTAGCATAATTGACATGGTGTTATTTTGTGCAGAAAAAAAATTCTCGGAATGACTTGGAAATTTACAGAGACACGTTATGGAATTTATAAAAAATATCAGCGAAAGAATCAACACTAGGGGCCCACCCTGTCCACGAGGGTGCATGGCGCCCCCCTGGGGCGCGCCCCCTGCCTCGTGGGCCTCCTGAGGGTCCACCGACATCAACTCCAACTCTATATATTCATGTTCAGGGAGAAAAAATCAAAGAGAAGGATTCATTGTGTTTTACGATACGGAGCCGCTGCCAAGCCCTAATCTCTCTCGGGAGGGCTGATCTGGAGTCTGTACGGGGCTCCGGAGAGGGGAATCCGTCCCCATCGTCATCATCATCCTTCCTCCATCACCAATTTCATGATCCTCCGTCGTACATGAGTAATTCCATCGTAGGGTTGCTAGACGATGATGGGTTGGATGAGATTTATCATGTAATCGAGTTAGTTTTATTAGGGTTTGATCCATAGTATCCATTATGTTCTAAGATTTATGTTGCTATGACTTTGCTATGCTTAATGCTTGTCACTAGGGCCCGAGTGTCATGATTTCAGATCTGAACCTATTATGTTTTCATGAATATATGTGACCTATTTTGCAAGTCAATAGTCACCTACTATGTGTTATGATCCGGCAACCCCAAAGTGACAAAAATCGGGACCACTCCCGGTGATGACCGTAGTTTGAGGAGTTGATGTATTCACTAAGTGTTAATGCTTTGGTCCGGTACTCTATTGAAAGGAGGCCTTAATATCCCTTGGTTTCCAATAGGAGCCCGCTGCCATGGGAGGGTAGGACAAGAGATGCCATGCATGTACTTTTCCATAAGCACGTATGACTATATTCGGACTACATGCCTACATTACATTGATGAACTGGGGCTAGTTCTGTGTCAGCCTATGTTATAACTGTTGCATGAGGAATCGCATCCGACATAATTATCCATCACTGATCCATTGCCTATGAGCTTTTCACATATTGATCTCTGCTTAGTTACTTTTCCGTTGCCACTGTTACAATCACTAAAAAACTACTACTGTTACTTTTGCCACTGTTACCACTACTTCCATATTACTTTTCTACTAAATGCTTTCATGCAGATATTAAGTCTCTCAGGTGCGGTTGAATTGACAACTCAACTGTTAATACTTGAGAATATTCTTTGGCTCCCCTTATGTCGAATCAATAAATTTGGGTTGAATACTCTACCCTCGAAAAATGTGCCGATCCCCTATACTTGTGGGTTATCACATGACAAGGCTACATGATGCTACTCATGGCAAGAGATGATGCATACAAGACCCCCACATCAAAGCAAGTTTAAATGAGGCCGGAAACAACACATAACAATTCTATAAGCTCCCCATATGCAAATTTTGAAATGGTTCCAAATCTGAATAACACATTATGTTCAAGTTGTTAAATAGCAAGTTAAAGTGCACCATGATGATCTACACGTTTTTATAATCAAGTTACATATAAAGTTCATTTAATTCGGAGCTACGGCTTAGAAGATATGAGCAAAACAAGTTAAACATGGCATTGATGCAAAATGCATGCAAACATCAAGCAGACATTCTCAAATCAAGGATGCAACATGACATGATGAAACTACATGCAAAACCAAGCAAGTTTCATATAAAGCATGCACAAAATGGAGCAACGGTTCAACATACACTCAAAACAAGATATAACAACAATCTTTCTAAACACCAACTAGGAACTTTGCAACCATCAAAACAGCATGCTACAATAAGTCAATGGGCACAAACTTGATATTCACTTAAAGTAGAGATGACATGCTTCAATACATCTTTACTAATAAGGTTAATAAGCATCATGGTTTATTAACTATGATCAATGCAAAATGCAATGTTCTGTTAAAGATTCATGACTGCGAAAAACTGGGCATATACATGAGCAAAGTTAATATGATGGCATGTTGGAGGCATGAAACAATGATGCTATAGTACAACAACATGGCATAAAAAGGCATAGCATGCTAGTACATAACATGGATCTCAAATAATGCAACATGGCATATACATAGTAGCAACAAGGTCATGGCATTATTCAAGACAAGATGCAAACATGAAATAGCAGATTCTCGGACTTGGAGAAAATCTGGGAATTCAACAAGGAACATTATGATGCTGAATTTGGAGGCACATAACAACAAGCATAGAAATTTTAATAATTATGCAAAGCACATGGGCATGTAGTAGACATGTCATACTCCAACTTCCTCCACGGGAATAACTCGATATGATGCATAGATTCATTACAATGAGCTTTGCAAAATGGAACATGTTGTTAACAGACTGACAGTTATATTTTTAAGCAATTTGAGAGCATGAAAAAAATAGCTACATTAGTCTATAAATTCAAACAAGGGCATGGATGTATAGATCATAACGTGGTCTTCAAAACATGATTACTGAACATCTCCCGATCATGCAAAGATTTGATGGTAGCAACAATTCAACATGGCATCACTATATAACAGATTCAGACTAGCAGAATTTACTAAGTCTTTGAAAATAGCAAACAGTGAGTAGGCCACTTTGCAAGCTCATGGCACTCACAGGAGGACATATCATGGCATGAAATAAATACTACAAGCAAGAGGACATGAAAATGCACCAAACATATATTGGCAATATGCTCATATGATGTTTGCATTAAATCACGCAAAAATAACAAAAGGGCAAGTTATAACAGTTTTTAGCACTTGATAGTAATACGCACTTTTGCAACAGAGAATAACATGACAAGATGAACTCTAATATGAATGCACCCACTACCATCACGTAGACATAGAGAGCATAACATTTGCATATCAAGAACATCACCATAGTATAAACATGCAGAAAGTTACAAGGTACACAAGATGCATGTATGATGTAAAAATCTTAGGGACTTGGTAGAAAAAAAACAGACGAAGCGAGCGTAACATAGCAATTAGCGCCCAGGGCAAGGGATTGGCTGGGAGTGCTCACATTGGGCCCATGGGCCGGCTCAGTGAGGAAGAGAGCAAGCGGGCCGCCGTGGAGGTGGGCCGTTCGGGCGTGCGGTGGCCTAAGCTAGTAGGCGAGGAAAGCGCTGGGCGTCCTCCTCCTCGATCCCGCCTGGATCGAGGAAGGCACGGCCGGCGGCGCCGTCAGGGCCCCGATGAGGTCGTGCGAGGCGGATCCGGAGCGGGAGATTGTCGGGGACAACGGATGAAGGCCAGATTCGGGCAGAGAAGGGTGGATCCGGGCGCGTCGGGGTCGGAGGAGCTCCGGCAACGGCGGACGAACTCGAGGCCACCTTGGGAGCAGGAGGTGTCTTCGGCGGGGTCTGGCTGCAGGCAGCGCGGGTCGGCCGCTGTCAGGACCCCGATCCTAAGTCACACTGATCTAGCATGTAACACATCATATCACTTTGCGGCCTCACGCACAGTATTCCCACGGGTGCCACCTTACCTGGCCCGGGACCGTGTGCGCCTTTTGGTTCACGTATATGATAGTGTCGCTAGCATCCATATGACAAAGAACCCAGGCCGACATCACTAGTCGTAAACCCAAAGTGGCACTAACTTATAGGGACAGGCATACATGACCCAACAACGAACGTGTCGGTCATCAGCGAGTGAATCCGGGCTGTAGCAGCTGGGCTAACAGGACTCCGGAGACACCGCGTGACATTTCCCCGAAGGGATAGACACAGAAACGAAGAAGGACACATGTCGGTCAGCCTAAGTGTTCCAGAGCAGTAGAAAGCTACCATGGCTCACTGGAAGCACTAGGAGACATTTCCCGGTAAGAGAGGCTACCAAGGATAAACAGCTAGGTTGTCGGATCCCACACATACCAAGCATTTCAAATCATACACACAATATGCTCGATATGTGCAAACACAACATGGCATCAAAACATAACTCTATGACTTAAAGTATTTATTCAATAGGCTCCGAGGAGCGAGATATTACAAACATGGGTCTCATGACCCAACATTCAGAGCATACAAGTGAAAGCACATGCGGAAGCTTAACATGTCTGAGTACAGACATCAACAAATGAAAAAAGGCTGAGAAGCCTGACTATCTACCAGATCCTACCGAGGGCACAAGATCGTAGCTGAGGTATCAAGCTAAACGTCGAAGTCCACACAGAACTACTAGCGAGACTGAAGTCTCTCTGCAAAAACATAAATTAAGCAAACGTGAGTACAAATGTACCCAGCAAGACTTACATCAGAACTAACTACATATGCATCATTATCAATAAAGGGATGGTGGGGTTTAACTGCAGCAAGCCAGCTTTGACTCAGTGGCTAACCTGAACTACTACTGCAAGTAACTCTTTTGAGGTGGCACACATGAGTCCACATATTCACCATTTCAATACACCACTATGGATCCGCTCCCGTCTCCCTATGAGAATGCCATCCATAGCACTGACGCTTATCTTGCGCATTTTAGGGTATCCACTTTCACTTGTCTATGAACTGTATAGGAAACCCAGAGGTCCTTTACCACGGAAGCGGCTATTCGAATAGATCATTTATAACCAGCAGGGGTGTACTTCTTCACACACACTCTCGCCACTTACCACCATGTACACGTTGTGTATCTCGGCAACCTTCAAGCGGAAGCCTGGCGAGGGAGTCGGCCATGACCTGACTAACCACACAAGTCTCTAGTCCAGGTTTATCGCCTATTTGGGTTCCATCCGTGAGGATATCCGGCCGGGGTTTCGCTCACGACCCCAAACGACGTGTACAGGGTTCCGCGACACCAAACGGGCGCCCGGCATACCCGGCCACGGTGTATCTACCGCACCATAGCCCACCCCTAGGGTCAGCGCTACGCATGGCCTCCAACACATATCCTACAAACACCAGAAACTAGTTGCAACTCCTGGACAGAGGGCAAGGCCAGTTAATAAGTCAAGAGGGTCCATTGATTTCGGGCCCAATGCATGGTAGTAGCTGTTCATGGATCACAAACACAGAACTCAGTTCCTAAGGATGGCTTCAATGAAACAACCCACCATGTACTCCTACATGGCCTCTCATCGATACCTTTACCAAATCATGTTCACACACTTAGCTCTCAACAGTAGGACATGTTCACACACCTCCAATTCATCCCCGATGAATCAGACCTGACTCAACTCTAAACAGTAGCAGGCATGACAAACAAGCATGAATGAGTAGGCGCATCAGGGCTCAAACAACTCCAACTCATGCTAGTGGGTTTCATTTATCTACTGTGGCAATGACAGGTCATGCAGAGGAAATGGGGTTCAACTACCACAGCGTGTATCAGTTGAATCGTTGTTGTCCTAATGCAGTAAAAGAGAGCAGGAGCGAGAGAGTGGGATTGTATCAGAATGAACAAGGGGGTTTTGCTTGCCTTGCACTTCTAAAGATAGTATAGCTCTTCATCGGTGTCATCGAACTCATTGCCGGAACAACGTCTACTGATGGGGGACAATAACCGGCAATAGAGAGTAAACACAATAAATGCAATGAAAAATATGATGCATGAATGTGACATGGCAAAATGCTGTGATTTGAGCTAATGCAGCTAGCAACGATTTAAATGGAGTTGGTTTGAACACAAGGTTCAAATTCAAACTCCATATGTGATTATTCAAATGCCATTCATTTGATTTGTCCTAAACAGAAGCCATAAGTTGTTCTAACATGCATGGAAAAGGTACAGATGGATAGATTGAATTTTTCTGATAATTTTTCATGTATAAATTATTTCATTTGGAGTTACGGTTTATTTTCTATGATTTTTAGAAGTTTATAAAATTTTCTCAAATAAATAAACCATTTAAGATTTATTTAAATTCCAGAAAAGAATTACTGCGTCAACATGAGGTCACTGTGATGTCAACGGTTCAACAGGGCGGTCCAGGTCAAATATGACCCGTGGGATCCGTGTGTCAGTGTAACAGTGTCTAACAGGACTTAATTAAACTTAACTAACTAATTAACATGTACTGGGGCCCACTATCGGTGACCCTAGGGGTTAATTAAGTGGGGGAGTAGTTAGTCCCTCATAACCACGCCACATCAGCTAAACGGCGTTTAGCCACCGGCGCTATCCGAGGACGCCGGAGTTGCCCTCCCGACTGTTTCCGACGACGGGAGCTCATGTGGCTGGGTTTTACGGACGCAGCGCATCGAGGCGCATCGGTTGGTGGTGGAAGCAGTCGCCGTGGTGGCCAGAATCATCAACGGCATCGAGTTCCGCGGCGGCTGCAGCTCGGCCTCGAGCGGGCACGTTGTTTTAGCGCTGGCTGGAGCGAGAGGCGCGACACATTCACTTCCCGGGGACAGGGTGAGCATGCTGGTGCTGCTTGGGAGAGCGGGGGGAGGTCGGGAGCACGGGGCTGGCCGGCCATGGCGGCCAGCGGCGCTCGGGAGCTTGTGGGGCAGTGGCTAGAGGGCGAGCGCGACAAAAGAAGGAGGGGGAAAAGACTGCAGGGCTCACAGCGGATCTTCTGTTACGGACGGCGAGCTCGAGGATGTCCCGTGGCCGGTGAATCGATGACGACAGCCGCCAGGGCAGAGGATGAAGACGGTGATGGTGGTGACGCTGCAGGGCTTCTAGGGTCTCCATCTTTGGCTTAGAGGGGCTTCAAGGCATGGCGGACCTCAGGAACAAGCTGGCTAGGCAAGGGGGGGCTCGGTGGCCGTGGTGGTTCTCATCAGCGGCGGCAGGTGTGTTCGGTGGTGCCGCGCGGAGAGCGGGGGAGGGGAAGGGTCCAGGGGAGAGTGCAGTGGGTGCTGGGCGTCTCCGTGGTGCTCGAATGGGGACGGGGAGGCAGCAGGATGTGGAAGCAGGAGGTGGCCGCGAGTGCGTGCGCAGGCGACATGCCTCTGCCTACTGGCAGAGGTGAAAGAAGACATCGACGCCCCTGGTGGGCTGGGCCGATTCTCTCCTAGGCCAAGTAAACAGGTAAGATTCTGCTCTGTTTTATTTTTCGGTTCTGTTTTCTTTTTATTTATTCATTTTGCCACTGTGTTTTCAATTCAAACAATGCCAAAACATTTTGAATAAATTTATGTTACTTCTCTGGACTAATCCAAAAGAACATAAATTATATCAGAGACATTTGAAGATATATTCCATATATTGAGAATATATATCCAAATTCAACTACAATATTGGTTAATTCAAAAATCCATAAATGGCCAAGAAATATGCTCATCATTTTTGGGAGAGGTTTTCACCTTTATCAGAAATCATGAACATTTTCAAAGGGCATTTTGGGTTCATTGAAAAAGATTTCATTTGAACCTATTTGAATTTCATTTGGTGCTAGGGTTTATCAATCCCCACTTCAATTTTCAAATAGATTTAGACACGATGACATGATTGCTTATGCAACTATCTCCAACCAAATTCTAGGGCTGTGACAGCCGCGGGGTCCGGCAGGCGAATGTCAGCGACAGCGGTGTGAGGCTCCGGCAAGCGGCACTTGGCGGCGGCGAGGTGGAGGCGAGGTCCCTGGAGGCGCGGTCGGGCACTGGGCGCTCCGGGCGGTAGCGGGTGACTCGGGCGGCGGCGGCGAGATCCGGGCCCGGTGGGCCGGATCTGGGCTTCGGCAGGCCCGTGCGGCTGGGAGGGCAGGTAGGCGACGTGACAGCACGGCACGGGCTGGAAGCGGCGGCTGGTGGTGGCTCGCTCGCTTGGGCGGCGCCAAGTGGCAGCAGGGTAGTGGTTTGGCGCGGAAATGAAGGAAGGAGGCGGCTAGAGGTAGGTGGAGGGGCTATGTCGTGGGATTGCCACGGTAGATGTCCTAGTGTGAGGACTTAGTCATGGAGCCATCGCACTAGGTTAGCTTAAAGGGGTTAAACGAGACAAAGGACACGGGAGTTTTATACTGGTTCGGCCCCTTGCGGTGAAGGTAAAGGCCTAATCCAGTTGGAGGTTGTATTGCTAGATCTCGATTACCAGGGAGTGAATACGCTTGACCTAGTTCTCGGTTTGTTGTCTGTTGTCCTTAACTCGCCACCGGGTTGTCCCTTTATATACTCAGGTTGACGCCCGGTGGCTTACAGAGTCCCGGTCGTCTTATAAACGTATCTAGCTCGGTAACTTAATTACAACTGCCTTATAATACAAGTCATATACATATGGCGGTTTATACCTACGGGCCTTAAACCGTCTTTGGGCCTTGGGCTCTTCATAAGTCATCCTCAAGAACCGCCATCTTCAATTCCTTCATGGTCTGTCTTGTGAATCGCCAGGAGTATAACCTGGCCCCTCTGGGCCGGTTAACTCAGTAGCTATATCCACAACATTAGGCCCCAGGTTGATTTGAACTTGTTCACATCAATCTTCAACACTTAGAAAAATTCCTTCTCCATTACCTTCATGAGAACTTGTAACTCGCCGTGACGTCATCCTCTAGAATCTTCATAACCCGTTGTGACGTCACCTGTTACTAATTTTACACAAAGTCAAAATCTTTAATGTATCTCCTCCTTTTAATGAATCTCCAAAAATCGAGGCATCTATACTGCCACATATCCATTTTTTGGTCTTTTCGATTCCTGCGCCTGCCATTTATCCATTTGCCTTATAAATAGAGCCCGGGGTCTCTTTCACTATACCCCACCCCCCCGTGCCTCTTTGTCTGTCTTCTTCCTCGCGACGCCCGAGCATGCGAACTCCGTCGCCCCCATCGACCTTCACCTCTACTCCAACATTGGCCGCTGCATCAACATGTTCGGATCAGATCTCCTCCGCGTACCTCTGCTGCTCAACAACCCTGGTTAGTCCTTCTTCCTCTCCACATAGACCCATTAGGGTTTCAGCGGAGTTCATCAAGTTCGTCCTTGTTCTTTGTTGTAGCACTCCCCTTTGAGATGAACTTGGTATCTTTCCCGCGCGGTAATGTTTATAGTACTTATTTTCACTATCAAGGCATCTCCTGTTAAACAGAAGACTCGATCTGGATCTTATGAACTGCTCAAGCACCGTAGTTTAGGTCTAGATACTCTCCATTTATCTGAAACGCTGTAGATCCAAAATTATAACATCAATCTGTGAAACTTCTTTTCCATCACTTAGCAATTTTTCCTTCGTTAGATCCGTAAACCAATGACTACATGGATGGCTTAATTTATTAAACCGTAATCCACTGGGTACCATTAGTCCCCTCTTAAGCCGTCAAACTCCAGCTTAACACCTCTCTTTCCTTCATTATTATTTGTTTTTAACCATAAGCCGGCTCAACCATGTGAACTTAAACCTGCATAACCTTTTTTCAGAAATGGCTAAGACATATACTTCTCGCAATTGGGTCAAATCCCGGGTTACCGAGGAAGATCTGAACAACCATGTCGCCAGTGGCGCCTTAGCCAAAAAGGAGGATATCCACTAGAGAGCTCCTGGTGATGAAGTCCTTCCTCAACCCAAAAATGGGGAAGTAGTTGTTTTTACTGATCACTTGGATCGAGGGTTCAGCCCTCCCGGCTCAAAAAAAATTCGTGATGCGCTTCATTTCCTCCAACTGCACCCTCAAGACATCCAACCCAACTCCGTGTCTAACCTTTGCAATTTTCAAGTATTCTGTGAAGCCTATCTTCAAGAGGAACACACAGTTGATTTAATCAGGGAATTCTATTATTTAAACCGCCAGACTGAATTTGTCGACGGACCATGCCAAGAACTTGGTGGAGTCATTATTCAGAAGAGGAAAGATGTCAGTATTCATCATGCCAAACTTCATAGCCACCCCAATGATTGGAACCAAACATGGTTCAACATTAGGGACACCTCCTCAGTTGGTGAGAATCGTCTGCCGTGTTACCATGAGCACCGGCTTAACAACAACCATCCGTTGCCCCAATGTCTTGACGCCAAGGAACGGGCCAAGTATGCGCCTACTTTCTCAAAACTCAGAGCCTTTATGGCCAACGGCTTAATAGGCGTCGATTTTTTTCGGTGTTGGCTGTATTAGAGTATCTTGCCATTAAGTCGTCGCTCCGGCTTAATGTGCGAATATACCGGTGATGTCAAAGATCCTCAGCGCCATTGTGATATTCAGCTATCTGAGGCAGAAGTTACTGAAGCCACCAAAAAATTATTGAATGAGCCTGTAAAAGAGTGCAGCAAAATTGGACTGGTGACCCTTCTGCACGGTCAACCAGCCCCCAGCTGTAAGAATTGCCCAAACTCTTACTTAATCCATATTCTTTTAATATCCTTTTCTAATCTTTCCAATTTTGAATAGGCTGATGACCCATTTTGGAAGAGGAAACCGCAAGATAAGCCGGCCAAAGCACCTCGTATCAAGCACAAGGTCAACAAGAAGCCCACCAAAAAGAAAACCGCCGAATCTGTCGAGTTAAACATTGATGATGATGATGATGATGATGATGATGACAATCATGAGTCAGAGGTAGAACTTGATTCACATGGCTCCCTTTTCATGCATCTTATTGACAGTAATTGTTATCAGGACGACTATTGGTGTCAAAATCGGCGGATCTCGGGTAGGGGCCCCGAACTGCGCGTCTAAGGCGGATGGTAACAGGAGGCAGGGGACATGATGTTTACCCAGGTTCGGGCCCTCTTGGTGGAGGTAATACCCTATGTCCTCCTTGATTGTTCTTGATAATATGAGTAGTACAAGAGTTGATCTACCATGAGATCAAAGAGGCTAAACCCTAGAATCTTGCCTATGGTATGATTGTATGTTGTCCTACGGACTAAACCCTCCGGTTTATATAGACACCGGAGGGGGATAGGGTTACACAAGGTCGGTTACAAAGGAGGAGATATACATATCCATATTGCCTAGCTTGCCTTCCACGCCAAGTAGAGTCCCATCCGGACACGGGACGAAGTCTTCAAACTTGTATCTTCATAGTCCAACAGTCCGGCCAAAGGATATAGTCCGGCTGTCCGGAGACCCCCTAATCCAGGACTCCCTCAGTAGCCCCTGAACCAAGCTTCAATGATGATGAGTCCGACGCGCAGTGTTATCTTCGGCATTGCAAGGCGGGTTCCTCTTCCGAATACACCATGGAAGAGTTTGAATACAAGGACAGTGTCCGACCCTGCAAAATAAGTTCCACATACCATTGTAGACAGGATAATATTTCCACAAATCTAATCTGCTGACACGTTTTGACAGCATGACATCACGCCATGACCCGGTCATTATTCGAACCGTTTCTCTCAACCAGCTCCGCGCATAACGAGAGGCAGTTTTCTTGACATGTCTTGTCAAAGCAGAGATCGTGTCCCCTTTATCACGGGATTCTCATCAATACAAACATGGGTAACCCAGCCGTGCCTGTTGGTATGACTCCTAGATCTTAGGTAAGTCCCAAACGGCCACGAGGAGGACGCCTGATATTCACCCTCTTTATAAAGGGGACGAGGCTTTTTCTTTTTCCCCTCCATGCTCAATCGAATCCTCCCCCCGCCTCGAGTTCTAACACCCAAAGCTCAGGTCAGGTGCTTCAGACCTTCAACTATGTCTGGATCCAACCTTCAAGGTCGGTGGATGCATTGCTCCGTCACAAAGGAGGACATCAAGAAGTTGAGGGAGGCCAAATATCTGACCGCCAAAATTCTGCATAGGCCGCCCGCCCGAGGGCAGGTCGTCCCCACTCTCGAACCCAACGAGAGCGTTTTGTTCGTCTCCCACTTCCTCCGAGGACTAGGCCTCGCTCTAGATCCATTTGTTAGGGGTCTTATGTTCTATTACGGGCTGGATTTTCACGATCTGGCCCCAGATTCCCTTCTTCACATCTTGTCATTTATTGTCGTGTGTGAGGCCTTCCTCCGAATTACCCCTCACTTCGGCCTGTGGATCAAGACCTTCGATGTGAAGCCGAAGATGATCGAGGGGAAGCACGCAGCGTGCTGAGGTGCTTTAATAAGAAAAATCGTTGATGCTCCATGACTAGAGGGTTCCTTCCCAGAGGTGTCCGGATTGTGGCAGAGGGAGTGGTTTTACATCACAGCTCCCCGAAGTGCCAAGTGGGTAGCTGCCCCCACCTTCCGCTCGGGCCCCCCACCACAACTGATGTCATGGATCAGTAGGGGGCTGAGCTGGGGTCCAGCCAAGGATGTGCCAATACTGCAGAGCCGTATCCAAGATCTCTTCGAGGGAGATTTCAGTCTGGTTATGGTAATGCAAGTTATGTTGGTTCGTCGAGTCCAACCTTGCAAACGCCGGCCCCTCCGCATGTGGGAATTCAACCCAGAAGGACCGCAAGTTATTCAGCATTTCCTCGGCATGACGCATGAAGAGATGTACAAATCGTTCTTCGGACCCCAAATAGAGTGTCCGGACACCACCGAGGACGTGGGCCTGAGCTGCAATCGCCCTGCTACCCAAGTAAGTAATCACATGCCGAACCTGCTGTCCTTTTATTTATCATGGCATCATTCTAAAGAGCCGCTCTTTGACCAGGACTGGATAACAAAGGCGATGATGATCAGGTGTTCGGCCCCCCTTCCTGAGGGCTTGGACAATCCGGTACTAGACAAGATGCTCGAGCCGGCGCCTTATCCAGTGCCCTCGAAGGAAGATGACGGGGGGAATAAAGAGGGTGAGAGCGGGCCTCACTCGCTACTCATTCCAGCCGGGGGGATAAGCACCTCCGTGAGGGAGGACAATCAAAGGGAAGAATCTGACATTCTCTCTCCTTGGGGAAGGAAGAGGACTAGCTCTGAAGATCCGGAAACTAAGGTTTCCAAATGGGAGAAGAAATCTTCATCAGAGGGTCCTGCCTCGGAAGGTATTCTTGCCGCACAGTGTCCGCGCGGAGATCAACCCTCTACCGAGTTGTAAGTAATCGAAAGTACTTTAATAGTGGAAATATCCTACCTTACTTCCAAAGACAATAACCAGCACTTATAAATTGCAGTCCGGATCGTAGCCCGTCTCGACAGAGTTCTTCTTCGGGGGATCTTGTTCCGGAGATGATGGAGAGCGAAACGCCTCCCTCCGACACCCCGCCTCACGAAGCGGGGGAGCTTGAAGTGTCATCGCCAAGGGTATCTCCAGATCCACTAAGGCCGGAGGATAACCCTTTGGCTACCCAGGATTCCCAGTATCCGGCTCTTAAAGAGAGCGACGGCAAGGGTCCATACAATGTGTGGTCGGACACGCTGAAGGATCTTCTGGGGCAAGCGGCCGTCTCGGAAGCGCATCGTATGCTAATGGGTACGGTAATTGAAAGGATTTCATCCACTAAAAGCGGTTTGCATGAAGCCTTTATGAGTCTGCTGAAAGGCTTCGAGGTACGTGAAATAGTGTATGTTTTTGATAGTACCGCATACATTAGGTGTGCCCTATGCAGATAGTAGGCCCTGAGACTCTGGTTGTCATCGCAAACGGCGGAAAACAGAGGATCATAGTCCCAGGTAATAACCAGACCGCCTTTATGTGCAGGTGGCTGAAGCTCCGGTGGCTAGCCGGACTGATGGGTTTGCCGAGCTAAAGCGGCAACTTGATGCGGCAGACGCCGACATCATGCTTGTCAACAAGCGGCTTGACGAGGCATAGGGTGAGTGATTTCTCTAGTGAGCGTCACATAATAAGAGTAGCATGATGCCAGTATCTTTAATATGTTGTGTGACTGCAGATGGAGCTGCCACCGTGGAGACCCTTCGGGCGGAGCTTGCCCGAGCCAAGGAGCAAGCCAGGATTAGCAATGCGGCTGTTCTAAAGGCGGCCGAAGAGTTAAGGGCCGAACAGGCCGCGCATTGTGAGAGCGAGGAAAAATAGCCAAGATGGCTGTAGAGTTAAAAGATGGCGCTGATCGTTACCAGCTTCTTGAAGAAGAAAATCGGGCGAAGGCGACGGACCTGGAGAAGGCCCTGGTGGCTGCCAAGGAAGCCCACTCCAAAATTAGAGCGACGAAGGAGGAGCTGAATCAAGCTGCAGATATCGTGTCTGGGAAGCCCTTCTTGTTGCGGACTAGGTTCAGAGATCCGAAGTATGCTCCTCTGGACCGGCTATGGAGTTCGGCGGACGCCTACATGGATTTGGCTGCAAGTGCTACTGATGCGGCCGAGTACTTCAAGGATCAGAAAGGTCCCGAGGTGGAAAGGATGTTCTGGTCGTAGTTTCACACTACAGTCCGTCCGCTGCTGTTGAATGAGCGATTGGCTGAGTGGGCCGAGCTCCATAGGTTGTCCGGACTTGCCATGAGGTCCGTTGTGGATCACCTGTGGCCGGGAGGGCCAAGGCCGAATATCTACTTTAGTTTAGTGCAACAGTTCCTTGGTGATGTGCCACACATCGATGCTGTAAAGAGATCGGCATGCATAGAGGGTGCGCGGATGGCCTTTACCCGTGTCAAGACATACTGGGCAGAGATGGAGGCCACCACTGTTGCGACACAGGGTTCGACCGTAGGCTGAGTGGCTGTCGAGCACTACTTTGAAGAAGTTCTTGATGGCGCTCGTTTGATAGAGGCTCAGTGCTCGAAGAATATTATGTTCTAGTGACATGTATTCCCACTGTAAAAACAATGTTTTATTGAATTATCAAGGCTGTATTAATACTTTTGCCCGAAACTACTATGATGCCTCCTTTGCGGCCGTTTATGTATATATGTATATAACCTGAAAGTTTGCATTCGTTGGCTTCCACCCCCACGCATATAATGCGGGGGTGTTTGCGAAAAATGCACATCCACACTTGATCCAACGTCTTGGTCCGTTAAGGAGGTGATAGCGCCGCGAATGAGGCAATCGGACTATATTGCTTTAACACTTTCACTTAGCCATAGGAGTTTGACAGTGGGGCTACTATATAGCCCCTGGTACTTCTGCGCTCGTCCGAATACGGGGCGTGTACATACATGACCGGGAAATGGCCCTTCGTTAATGCGGAGGAATCCCGAAGATTCCGATGAGTCATCGAGTGGTTGACCAGTCTCTCGCTATATCATGACAGTCAGTTTTCGGCTTTCTATACTGAGGTGCTCATCCGGATGAACCAGGGCACAATCGCAGTAGTTCTCCCAGTGCTACCTTAGCCGATATAACGGAACGTAAGGTACCAAAACATGGGAGCCGGGCAAACCCAACATTTGACCAAAGACATGATTCGGAGCTGATGCATATAGGGCCAAACTTGTGACACCGAACACTCCCTAAGGTGTTCGGTCTTTATAACATATACCGGGCTAAACAATGCCCTTAATAAGAAGACCCATGTGTCCAGGTACGTGCAAAATCCTGGCGCGGCCACATGCCAATAACGCCAGCATCCTTCTCGGTTGTGCGGAGTATCCAGAGGATATGAGCAACAAGAGACAATAAAAAAGGTTTACGCAGGGTCTTAATCTAAAAAGAAACCTTTGGGCGGGTCCCTGCTGCACGTCTGCGCCTGTGTCTCCGTTGTGCCGTGTCCTGGACGGGTGTAGCACGATTATCATTTGTAAAAGGAAAGAACTTAGGTGAAAGTTGCCGTGCCAAAAAAGGAAGAATTGGTTATTATCTATGAACTATCAAAATTCAGGAGAAGTCAAGTTGAGCCGGGCTGGCCCTGATTACGCGCGGGGAGCCCCTGGTACCGTTTATGAGGGTTTGATCATCAAACCCGTCTCATGTATATGTGATGGAACGCCGGACTTGTCTAACCGTGTCCGTGGTCTTGACGACCTGCCATTTTTTCTGGTTGGTGAGGCCGTCTAGTTCGTGGCTGTTAGAGCCGCTGCATCCTCTTCCGACGTAAAAAACGTTCGGTATTTCCGCTAAGTGTGATGATGCCACGTGGACTGGGCATCTTGAGCTTGAGAAAAGCATAATGCGGTATTGGATTAAAACGAGCAAAAGCCGCCCTTCCGAGTAGTGCTTGATAATCACTTTGGAATGGAGTGATGTGAAAAGTTAACGTTTCACTTCAGAAGTTATCAAGAGAACCGAATACCACCTCTAGTAGTGGAAAGCCCGTACAGCGGGCCTCTTGGCCTGGTATTACTCCCTTGAAGGTAGTATTATTGTGGTTTATTTGTGTCGGGTTTATCCCCATTTTGCGGACTATGTCCTGATATATCAGATTTAGATCACTGCCGCCGTCCATGAGGACTCATGTGAAATGGTACCCATTTATGATTGGGTCTAACACCAAGTCCATCAGTCCTTCGTGCTGGATATTTGTATCGTGATCCCTACGATCAAAAGTGATCGGGCAAGCCAACCAAGGGTTGAACCTAGGGGTGACGGGCTCTATGGCTCGTGTGCATCGGAGTGCATGATTGCTTCTCCTCTTTGTCACATGGATCACGTTTACGGTTTTAACCTCTGGCGGGAACTTTTTCTGTCCTCCGGCACTTTGCTGGCGAGGATCATCCTCGTCTTCGCTTGGTGTCTCTTCCCCTTTGTGTTCGGCATTTAGCTTACCGGCCTGCTTGAAGACCCAACATTCTCTATGGGTATGATTTGCAGGTTTGTCTGGGGTGCCGTGAATCTGACAGAGTTTGTCAAGAATTTTGTTTAGGCCAGATTGTCCTTCTCTACTGTCTTTGAAAGGCTTTTTCCACTGACCTGGTCGGGAGCCCCTGAATCTGGCGTTTACCGTCGTGTTATCTGGGCTACCTTCTTTATTTCGACGCTTGTTTTTGTTGCGTCGTGGTTTGCCATTGCCATCCCTAACTTCGGATGTGCTTGGGTCGCTGGTGCTGCTACGGGCCAACCAGCTGTCCTCGCCCGCACAAAAGAGGGTCATGAGGCTTGTTGGGGCTGCCATCGTTCTCGGTTTTTCTTGGCCGAGGTGTCTGGCGAGCCATTCGTCTCGGACGCTGTGTTTAAAAGCTGCTAAGGCTTCGGCGTCCGGACAATCGACGATTTGGTTCTTCTTGGTGAGGAACCTGTTCCAAAGCTTGCAGGCGGACTCTCTGGACTGTTGGACTATATGACATAAATCGTCTGCATCCGGAGGTCGGACATAAGTCCCTTGAAAATTAGCCCAAAAAGCGTGCTTGAGCTCCTCCCAACTTCCAATTGAGTTTTTGGGGAGGCTTTTCAGCCAGTGCCTAGCTAGCCCTTTAAGCTTGAGGGGCAAGTATTTAATGGCATGGAGATTGTCTCCACGAGCCATATGAATATGGAGGATGAAGTCCTCTATCCAGACTCTAGGGTCTATGGTCCCGTCGTATGCCTGTATGTTCACCGGTTTGAATCCCTCTGGGAATTCATGATCCAGCACCTCATCGGTGAAACATAGGGGGTGTGCAGCACCCCTGTATTGGGATGTGCCATGGTGTTCGGACGGTTGCGGTGTTCGGTGTTGGTTTTGTACTGTAGCGCGCTTCCTAGTTCCATAGATGGATCTGGTCGCGCCGGATTTTTGACGCAAGTTCTCACGTAGATCGTGTGTTGACTTATGCGTGACTTTGTTAGCTGCTCTATCGCCTTCACAAGGTGGTGTATCCGGCCGGTTGGCCGTATCATTCTTCGGCTATATAGGCTCTAAGGCCTCGTCGTTGAATTCTGGGAATAGCTTGCGCTTTGGATAGCTATTTTTATGGTAACTTCCACCATACTTTGTTACTTTGTTCCACTTTCTATTGAGCGTATCTCGTGCTACCTTGAGCCTTTGCTTCTGTTTCTTCAGGCTCCTCACTGTGGCGATAAGCCTTCTGCGGAGGTTCTCTTGATCCATGTGTGTTTCTGGGATGATGAGGCTTATCCTTGGCGTCATCGTGTTCGGACGTCGGATCCGTACTATGTTTGCAGTTTTCATCTTGATCGTTTTCTGCCACCGGGGTGGTGCAGTTGTCCTTTCTTCCAGAGTCGAGTGGACTATTATTCCCTCTTGCGCTGTTATCACTGTTTTTGCTATGGCGGGATTTAGAGCGGCGCCGTTGATATCGGCGCTTGGGTTGCTTGGAGGGTGCATCCCCCGATGTCTCTTCGCCATTGCCCTCTCTGGGTGTATCCACCATGTATACGTCATGTGATGAAGTGGTGGTCCGGCGCCCTGTGGGCGGTGGCTCCTATTTGTCTCCGGCATCGTCGTCCATACCGTCGATGTCTTCGGAGTCGAAGTCGAGCATGTCGATTAAGTCGTCGACAATGGCTACTAAGTGGGTGGTGGGTGGGCAGCGAATTTCTTCGTCGTCCACATCCCATTCTAGTCGGCCAAGGTTCTCAGGACAAGGAGAGAGACCTTAATGAATTTAGCACATCTTCGAAAGGTGAGTGCTGAAATATATTCACGGAGGTGAACTCCATGATAGGCGCCTAGTCGGATTCTACGGGCACGGATGTGAGCGGCTCAGAGTCCGTGGCCGGAGATGAATCCAGTGGTTCGGCGACACGGCTCTCGTAAGGGGTGAAGTCAGTATTTGGCTCTATCGCCACTGAGAGTGCGGCCTCCATGGCGGGGTCTATCCCTCCGCTCTCGGATGGCGTGATTTTCTCCGGGTTAACTGCCGGAGTAGTTGCGGATGCGCTCTCCCGAACACTGTCAGACGGCAGAGTTACGTCATACTCGTCGCGATTGTGCGGCGCGTCCGGCATGGGTTCGAATCCGTCGAAGATCAAGTCTCTGTGGATGTCGGCCATGTAGTTCAAGTTTCCAAATCTTACCTAATGGCCAGGGGCGTAGCTTTCGATCTGCTCCAGATGGCCAAGCGAATTGGCCCGCAGTGCGAAGCCGCCGAATACGAAGATCTGTCCGGGGAGGAAAGCCTCACCCTAGACCGCATCGCTAGCGATGATCGAAGGAGCCATCAAGCCTTATAATGATGACACAGTGGAACTCTTAGTGAAAGCACCAATGTCGGTGTCAAAACCGGCAGATCTCGGGTATTGGGTCCCGAACTATGCATCTAAGGCAGATGGTAACAAGAGGCTGGGGACACGTTGTTTACCCAGGTTCGGGCCCTCTTGATGGAGGTAATACCCTACGTCCTGCTTGATTGTTCTTGATAATATGAGTAGTACAAGAGTTGATCTACCACGAGATCAAAGAGGCTAAACCCTAGAAGCTAGCCTATGGTATGATTGTATGTTGTCCTACGGACTAAACCCTCTGGTTTATATAGACACCGGAGGGGGCTAGGGTTACACAAGGTTGGTTACAAAGGAGGAGATATACATATCTGTATTGCCTAGCTTGCCTTCCACGCCAAGTAGAGTCCCATCTGGACACGGGACGAAGTCTTCAAACTTGTATCTTCATAGTCCAACAGTCTGGCCAAAGGATATAGTCCGGCTGTCCGGAGACCCCCTAATCTAGGACTCCCTCAATGACGCAGAGGCCAGCCGAGCAGGTGACGCTGAGGTAATTATTATTTCCTCTGGCTCAGAATCTCTGCCAACACAGAAAACCCGTCAAGTAAGCTTACTTGGATCCAAACTTTCTTTTGAAGAAACAACCACATGAAGTTCGCCGCACGACCTGGCATAGCAGCAATGTGATCACTTCTTCCGGCTTACCAGACGCCCCGCCTCGCAAACGCCGTCCAAAGGTCTCATATATTTCTGACATACTTTACCCCAAGGCAGGTTATTTTCGACAACCTCTTAACCCGTCTGATTCAAACTATCAGGGGACTTCCCATTCCTCTTCTGGCGAGTCAACAGGAACACATATTCCTGCTTTCAAGACTGTACCTGGCTAAGCTTATTTCCAACTATTCCAACTTGCATACTTGATCCTCCTCTTGATTTTCATTTACTGTTAAATTTTCAGGGCACAAGCTAAACCCAGCAACGATTTGCCACCACAGGATCATAATGTCGATATTGACCCAATGAATGATAACCCATCTGATGCTAATCCACCAAGTCCTATGAGGACAAACTGTCCTGTTAAACCGACGGTGCAGAAAGATGCTGATGTCACCATTACTGGCCATGGTTTCTGATAACCCACAAGTATAGGGGATTGCAACAGTTTTCGAGGGTAGAGTATTCAACCCAAATTTATTGATTCGACACAAGGGGAGCCAAAGAATATTCTCAAGTATTAGCAGCTGAGTTGTCAATTCAACCACACCTGGAAACTTAATATCTGCAGCAAAGTATTTAGTAGCAAAGTAATATGATAGTAGTGGTAACGGTAGCAAAAGTAATAGTTTTGGTTTTATAGTGATTGTAACAGTAGCAACGGAAAAGTAAATAAGCAAAGAACAATATGTGAAAAGCTCGTAGGAAATGGATCAATGATTGACAATTATGTCGGATGCGATTCCTCATGCAATAGTTATAACATAGGGTGACACAGAACTAGCTCCAGTTCATCAATGTAATGTAGGCATGTATTCCGAATATAGTCATACGTGCTTATGGAAAAGAACTTGCATGACATCTTTTGTCCTACCCTCCCGTGGCAGCGGGTTCCTATTGGAAACTAAGGGATATTAAGGCCTCCTTTTAATAGAATACCGAACCAAAGCATTAACACTTAGTGAATACATGAACTCCTCAAACTACGGTCATCATCAGGAATGGTCCTGATTATTGTCACTTCGGGGTTACCGGATCATAACACATAGTAGGTGACTATTGACTTGCAAGATAGGATCAAGAACTCACATATATTCATGAAAACATAATAGGTTCAGATCTGAAATGATGGCACTTGGGCCCTAGTGACAAGCATTAAGCATAGCAAAGTCATAGCAACATCAATCTCAGAACATAATGGATACTAGGGATCAAACCCTAACAAAACTAACTCAATTACATGATAGGTCTCATCCAACCCATCATCGTCCAACAAGCCTACGATGGAATTACTGACACACGGCGGTGAGCATCATGAAATTGGTGATGGAGGAAGGTTGATGATGACGATGGCAAAGGATTCCCCTCTCCGGAGCCCCGAACAGACTCCAGATCAGCCCTCCCGAGAGAGATTAGGGCTTGCTGGCGGCTCCGTATCGTAAAACTCAATGAATCCTTCTCTCTAGTTTTTTTCTCCCTAAACACGAATATATAGAGTTTGAGTTGAGGTCAGAGGAGCACCAGGGGCCCACAAGGCAGGGGGTGCGCCCAGGGGGGTAGGCGCGCCCCCCACCCTCGTGGACAGGGTGTGGGCCCCCTGGCCTTGAATCTTTCTCCAGTATTTTTTATATATTCCAAAAATAATCTCCGTTGATTTTTAGGTCATTCCAAGAACTTTAATTTCTGCACAAAAATAACACCATGGCAATTCTGATGAAAACAGCGTTAGTCTGGGTTAGTTCCATTCAAATCATGCAAGTTAGAGTCCACAATAAGGACAAAAGTGTTTGGAAAAGTAGATATGTTGGAGACGTATGAACTCCCCCAAGCTTAAAACTTTGCTTGTCCTCAAGCAATTCAGTTGACAAACTGAAAGCGATAAACAAAAACTTTTACAAACTCTGTTTGCTCTTGTGTTGTAAATATGTAAAGCCAGCATTCAAGTTTTCAGCAAAGATTATGAACTAACCGTATTCACAATAACATTTAGGTCTCATGTTTACTCATATCAATGGAATAATCAACTAGCGAGCAATAATAATTAATCTCGGATGACAACACTTTCTCAAAACAGTCATAATATGATATAACAAGATGGTATCTCGCTAGCCCTTTCTGAGACCGCAAAACATAAATGCAGAGCACCCCTGAAGATCAAGGGATGACTGGAAATTGTAGTTCATGGTAAAGCAGATCCAGTCAAGTCATACTCAATGTAAACTAATAATAATACATGCAAATGACAGCGGTGCTCTCCAACTGGTGCTTTTTAATAAGAGGATGATGACCCAACATAAAAGTAAATAGATAGGCCCTTCGCAGAGGGAAGCTGGGATTTGTAGAGGTGCCAGAGCTCGGTTTTTAAATAGAGATGAATAATATTTTGAGTGGTATACTTTCATTGTCAACATAACAACCAAGGGATCTCGATATCTTCCATGCTACACACATTATAGGCGGTTCCCAAGCAGAATGTAAAGTTTATACTCCCCCACCACCAACAAGCATCAATCCACGGCTTGCCTGAAACAACGGGTGCCTCCAACTAACAACAATCCTGGGGGAGTTTTGTTTGCAATTATTTCAATTTGATTTGAGCATGGGACTGGGCATCCCGGTGACCAGCCATTTTCTCGTGAGGAGAGGAGTCGAGTCCTCTTGAGAATAACCCGCCTAGCATGGAGGATACAGACAGTCCTAGTTGATAGATGAGCTATTCGAGCATACAAAACAGAATGTTTATTTGAAGGTTTAGAGGTTAGCACACACAAATTTACTTGGAACGGCAGGTAGATACCGTATATAGGAAGGTATGGTGGACTCATATGGAATAACTTTGGGGTTTATGGAGTTGGATGCACAAGCAGTATTCCCGCTTAGTACAAGTGAAGGCTAGAAAGAGACTTGGAAGCGACCATCTAGAGAGCGACAACAGTCATGAACATGCATGAAAATTAATCAACACTGAATGCAAGCATGAGTAGGATATAATTCACCATGAACATAAATATTGTGAAGGCTATGTTGATTTTGTTTCAACTACATGCGTGAATATGTGCCAAGTCAAGCCACTCGAATCATTCAAAGGAGGACACCACCCTATCATACCACATCACAACCATTTTAATAGCATGTTGGCACGCAAGGTAAACCATTATAAACTCCTAGCAAATTAAGCATGGCATAAGCAACTATAATCTCTCATTGTCATTGCAAACATGTTTCATCCATAATAGGCTGAATCAGGAACGATGAACTAATCATATTTACAAAAACAAGAGAGGTCGAGTTCATACCAGCTTTCCTCATCACAATCAGTTCATCATATATCGTTATTATTACCTTTCACTTGCACAACCGAATAGTGTGGATAATAATAATAGTGCATGTGCATTGGACTAAGCTAGAATCTGCAAGCATTCAACTCAAGAGAGAATACAAGGTAATATGGGATCTTTGTTAGATCAAGAATAATGCATATGAGAGCCACTCAACATTTTCAACGTGGTCTTCTCCTCTCGACCCCCCAAAGAAAAGAAAGGAACAAAACTATTTACACGGGAAAGCTCCCAACAAGCAGAAGAAGAACGAGAAATCTTTTTGGGTTTTCTTTTTAATTACTACTACAGGCATGAAAAGTGAACTAGCTAAAAGCTACAACTAATTTTTTTATTTGGTTTTTCTTAAGGTTTTTCAAACACACAAGAAGAAAGCTTAAAGATAAAATAAACTAGCATGGATGATACAATGAAAAAGTATGTTCACCCACAACTGGCATGAGTGTGTGAACATAAATGTAATGTCGGTGAGAAATATATACTCCCCCAAGCTTAGGCTTTTGGCCTAAGTTGGACTATGACCACGGGTCAAAGTTGTAGCTAGGGTCGTACTGAGATGCAGCGGCAATTTCCTCATGAGCTGCAGCTTGGAGGCGAGCTGCCTCCGTCCTCCTCTCGTACTCGCTCGCCTCCTCCCTGCTTATAACATATCTCCCTTTTTCTGAAAGTCAAAGAAAGCAGAAGCAGGGAGAGCAACGTGGAAGGTGCACCGTCTGTCAAAGATTAGTCGGTACTGGAGGAACTGATCATTCCTCTCAACAAACTGATGACGAACCATAGCATTATAATCTAGATAAGCAGGAGGCAACTCAATGTCATCTCCACGTATGGGTATACCAAGAAATTTAGCTACACGAGTTGCATAAATTCCACCAGAAAAATCTATAGTTAAACCATTAAGATGCAACCTACGTGCAACAATAGCCCCCAAGTTATATTGCCTATCTCCTAATACAACACTTTTGAGAACACTAAGATCTGGAACACACATATGGCAAGCTTCATCTTTACCATTAATGCATCCACCCACGAAGAGAGCAAAATAATGTACGACGGGAAAATGAATGCTCCCTATGGTAGCTTGTGTTATTTCTCTAGATTCCCCCACAGTGATACTAGCAGGAAATTCTTTAAATTCAGATTTGCGAGGTTCACTAGCACTACCCCACTTCGGGAGTTTACAAGCAGTATTAAAATCTTCTAAGTCCATGGTATAAGATTTATCATAAAGATCAAATAGGACAGTGTGAGAATTGCGCGATGATGTAAATTTAAACCTTCTCACAAATGAATCAGTTAAGTAGAGGTATTGCCGGCACTTATCTACCTCGAAGCTCTCCAGATCAGTGTTACGCACATATGCGTCAAATTCTTCCTTGATGCCTGCCCGAACCATGAAATCCTCTGACAGCCATTCACAAGGCCGCACTTGAGCCTCCCTTGGTACTTCATTCTCCGGCTCGCGTATTGCGGGCCTTGGGCCTTGCTTCCTTGAGGAACCACCTTGGTACATTTTCCTAAACATATTTCTTCCTCTGAAAAATTTCTGAAATTTTTAGTGAGTCAAAATAAAAGTGAACCAAACTCAAGAAAATTGATAGCAACTACTCCTACAAGTGCCTAGAGGCTATATCATGCATTAAAACTACTTTTGACCACATAAATTTGACATGCAAGCTCAAGAACAGGGTCACCTAAGCAGCAAAAATTTGCAATAAAAAAAGCACTAGAACAAAAACTAATTGGACCATTCGAGGAGTCACATACCGAAGAACAATCCCCCAAAACAGTTTTGTGAATGGAGCTTTGAGCAAGGAGATCGAAAATGGCAGCAAGATGAGCTAGAACACGGGTTTGAGCTGGTGGATGATTTTGTGTGGATGCAAGGATAAGTGGAGGGGACCCACGTGGGGTCCACAAGGAAGGGGGCGCGCCCTCCACCCTCGTGGGCACATGGTGGGTCCCCCTGGTGTGTTCTCAGTGGCAAAAATTCTTAAATATTCTGGAAAAAATCATATTTCATTTTCAAGGCATTTGGAGAACTTTTATTTTCGGGGTATTTTTTATTGCAAGGATAGTTCAGAAAACAGACAGAAAATACTATTTTTGCTTTATTTAATATAAATAACAGAAAGTAAAAGGAGGGTATAGAAGTTTGTGCTTTCTAACTTCATCCATCTCATGCTCATCAAAAGGAATCCACTAACAAGGTTGATCAGGTCTTGTTAACAAACTCATTTCGAAAAACATGAAACCGAAGAAATTTCGAATAACACTAGGTTACCTCAACGGGGATATGCACATCCCCAACAATAAGAATATCATATTTTTTCTTGACAGTAGGAAGAGGAAATTCAAAACCTCCAATAGTGATTGTTGAAAATTTTCCAATAAATTGATACTGTGGACTTGAGGTTGTTTCCTCGGAAAGTGCACCGTATGCTCATTACCATTAACATGAAAAGTGACATTGCCTTTGTTGCAATCAATAACAGCCCCTGCAGTAATCAAAAAGGGTCTACCAAGGATAATCGACATACTATCGTCCTCGAGAATATCAAGAATAACAAAGTCCGTTAAAATAGTAACGTTTGCAACCACAACAGCCACATCCTCACAAATACCACAGGTATAGCAGTTGATTTATCAGCCATTTGCAAAGATATTTCAGTAGGTGTCAACTTATTCAAGTCAAGTCTATGATATAAAGAGAGAGACATAACACTAACACCGGCTCCAAGATCACATAAAGCAGTTTTAACATAGTTTCTTTTAATGGAGCATGGTATAGTTGGTACTCCTGGATCTCCAAGTTTCTTTGGTATTCCACCCTTAAAAGTGTAATTAGCAAGCATGGTGGATATTTCAGCTTCCAGTATCTTTCTTTTATTAGTAACAATATCCTTCATGTATTTAGCATAAGGATTCATTTTAAGCATATTAGTCAAACGCATATGCAAAAAGATAGGTCTAATCATTTCAGCAAAGCGGTCAAAATCCTCATCATCCTTTTTCTTGGATGGTTTAGGAGGAAGAGGCATGGGTTTCTGAACCCATGGTTCTCTTTCTTTACCGTGCTTCATAGCATTGATTCTTCGATTGTGGGTTATCAAGATCAACAACAGTTTCAATCTCTACAACATTACCATTGCTAGGTTGAGCATCAAGATGAACATCATCATTAACATTATCACCAGGTTCATGTTCATTACTAGATTGTGTCTCAGCATCAGAAATAGAAATATCATTGGGATTCTCAGGTGTGTCAACAAGAGGTTCACTAGAAGCATGCAAAGTCCTATCATTTTTCTTTTTCTTCTTTAGAAGAACTAGGTGCATCAACATTAGTTCTCTGAGAATCTTGCTCAATTCTCTCAGGGTGGCCCTCAGGATACAAAGGTTCCTGAGTCATTTTACCCCCTCTAGTCATAACTCTAACAACATTTTCATTTTTCTTATTATTTAATTCATTGAGCAAATCATTCTGAGCCTTAAGTACTTGTTCTACTTGAGTGGTAACTATAGAAGCATGCTTACTAATATGTTTAAGTTCACCTTTAACTCTAGACATATAATCGCTCAAGTGTTCAAGCATATCAGCATTGTGTTTCAATTGTCTACCATAACAAGCATTGAAGTCTTCTTGCTTAACCATAAAGTCATCAAACTCATCCAAGCATTGGCTAGCAAACTTATAACGAGGAATATCACCTTCATCAAATCTATAGAGAAAATTTACCTTTACTACCTGTGTCGGGTTATCAAGACCATGTTTTTCTTCAATAGGTGGTAAATTCTTAACATCTTCAGCTTTAATACCTTTTTCTTTCATGGATTTCTTTGCCTCTTGCATATCTTCAGGACTGAGACATAGAATACCCCTTTTCTTCAGAGTTGGCTTAGGAGTTGGTTCAGGAATTGTCCAATCATTTTCATTACTCAACATATTATTTAATAGCAATTCAACTTGATCAGCAGTTCTTTCCCTGAAAAGACAACCAGCACAACTATCCAGGTGGTCTCTGGAACCATCGGTTAGTCCATTATAAAAGATATCAAGTATTTCATTTTTCTTGAGACGATGATCAGGCAAAGCATTAAGTAATTGGAGAAGCCTCCCCCAAGCTTGTGGGAGACTCTCCTCTTCAATTTGCAAAAAATTATATATTTCCCTTAAGGCAGCTTGTGTGTTATGAGCGGGGAAATATTTAGCAAAGAAGTAGTAAATCATATCCTGGGACTACGCACACAACCAGGATCAAGAGAATTAAACCATGTTTTAGCATCACCCTTTAATGAGAACGGAAACAACTTAAGGATAAAGTAATAGCGAGTTTTCTCATCATTAGTGAACAGGGTGGCTATATCATTTAATTTAGTAAGATGTGCCACAACAATTTTGGATTCATAGCCATAAAAAGGACCAGATTCAACCAAAGTAATTAACTTAGGGTCGACAGAGAAATCATAATACTTATCAGTAATAAAGATAGGTGAAGTAGCAAAAGCAGGGTCATATTTCATTCTAGCATTCAAAGACTTTTCTTTAAGCTTAGCTAATAATTTCTGAACATCATATCTATCATTGCAAGCTAAGAAATCTCTAGCAGTTTCTTCATCCATAACATAACCCTCAGGCACAACATGCAATTCATATCTAGGGGAGAATCTTCATCATCACTTTCATCAATATTATCAATTTCAATAATTTCATTCTCTCTAACCCTAGCAAGTTGTTCATCAAGAAATTCACCTAGTGGCACAGCAGTATCAAGCATAGAAGTAGTTTCATCATAAGTATCATGCAAAGCAGAAGTGGCATCATTAATAACGTGCGACATATCAGAATGAATAGAAAGTGTAGGTGTCGCAAGTTTACTCAAAACAGAAGGTGAATCAAGTGCAGAGCTAGATGGAAGTTCCTTTCCTCCCCTCGTAGTTGAGGGAAAAATCTTGGTTCTTTAATCTTTCAAGTTTTCCATAGTGACCAGCAGATATAAATCCCAAGTGACTCAAAGAATAGAGTATGCTCCCCGGCAACGGCGCCAGGAAATAGTCTTGATAACCCACAAGTATAGGGGATCGCAACAGTTTTCGAGGGTAGAGTATTCAACCCAAATTTATTGATTTGACACAAGGGGGGCCAAAGAATATTCTCAAGTATTAGCAGTTGAGTTGTCAATTCAACCACAACTAGAAACTTAATATCTGCAGCAAAGTATTTAGTAGCAAAGTAATATGATAGTAGTGGTAACTGTAGCAAAAGTAATAGTTTTGGTTTTATAGTGATTGTAACAGCAGCAACGGAAAAGTAAATAAGCGAAGAACAATATGTGAAAATCTCGTAGGCAATGGATCAGTGATGGATAATTATGTCGGATGTGATTCCTCATGCAATAGTTATAACATAGACTAACACAGAACTAGCTCCAGTTCATCAATGTAATGTAGGCATGTATTTCGAATATAGTCATACGTGCTTATGGAAAAGTACTTGCAAGACATCTTTTGTCCTACCCTCCCGTGGCAGCGGGGTCCTATTGGAAACTAAGGGATATTAAGGCCTCCTTTTAATAGAGTACCAGACCAAAGCATTAACACATAGTGAATACATGAACTCCTCAAACTATGGTCATCACCGGTAAGTATCCCGATTATTGTCACTTCGGGGTTAACGGATCATAACACATAATAGGTGACTAGACTTGCAAGATAGGATCAAGAAGTCACATATATTCATAAAAACATAATAGGTTCAGATCTGAAATCATGGCACTCGGACCCTAGTGACAAGCATTAAGCATAGCAAAGTCATAGCAACATCAATCTCAGACCATAGTGGATACTAGGGATCAATCCTAAGAAAACTAACTCGATTACATGATAAATCTCATCCAACCCATCACCGTCTAGCCATCTTACGATGGAATTACTCACGCACGGTGGTGAGCATCATGAAATTGGTGATGGAGGAAGGTTGATGCCGACGATGGCGACGGATTCCCCTCTCCGGAGCCCTGAACGGACTGCAGATCATCCCTCACGAGAGAGATTAGGGCTTGGCAGCGGCTCCATATCGTAAAACGCGATGAGTCCATCTCTCTGGGTTTGTTCTCCCCGAACACGAATATATAGAGTTGGAGTTGAGGTCGGAGGATCACCATGGGGCCCACGAGGCAGGGGGCGCGCCCAAGGGGGTAGGCGCGCCCCCACCCTCGTGGACAGGGTGTGGGCCCCCTGGGCTTTAATCTTTCTCAGTATTTTTTATATATTCCAAAAATAATCTCCGTTGATTTTTAGGTCATTCCAAGAACTTTTATTTCTGCACAAAAATAACACCATGGCAATTCTGCTGAAAACAGCGTCAGTCCGGGTTAGTTCCATTCAAATCATGCATGTTAGAGTCCAAAACAAGGGGAAAAGTGTTTAGAAAAGTAGATACGTTGGAGATGTATCAGTTTCACAGCTCTGGGTCGTCCTACTACCTTATCCGGGCACGACGCCAAAGAAGAACTTACTTCTGAAGATAAGAGCAAATGGAAAGTGGACCTGGAGAGCTACACTCATTTCAGTGCCCAAGACCTCCACTCTGGCTATTTGAATCACCTATATACCAGCCGCGACTTCGAAGTTGGCTTACTGAATTTGAAGAAGGAACTCTATGAGGTAAATATTGCAATCGCTCTCATATAAGTATATTTCCCTTAGCCGCCAAGTTTATGGACATGACGAAATCGAATGTGCGGTAAACTTCAATAGTTGTATAGATAAAACTCAATAGCCAGACTGATGATAATAATACTTCAACTCTGCATATGTAGCCCCCAAGGGTTGGCTTAACAATTAGGTTAAGTCAGGACTTCTGAATATTAAAGATAAACATTGCATCCGTAGCCTCCAAGGGTCGGCTTAACAATTATGTTAAATTGATACTTATCGCTTGTTGAAAAGCAAAAACCCAATCAGCAGGCTTTATAAGCCGGCTGACATTACTTGTCCGGGTCATAAATATGGCTGAGAACAAAGCAATATGCATTATCCCCCAAGTGCCAAGGATAATACTTGCATTGTGCATGGGGCTTTCAAATTTTGTCTTAAAAAGAACAACATGCATTAGCCCCCAAGTGCCAAGAGTAATACTTGCATTGTGCTTGGGACTTTCAAATTTTGTCTTAAAAAGAACAACATGCATTAGCCCCCAAGTGCCAAGAGTAATACTTGTATTGTGCTTGGGACTTTAAAGAGTAATCATGATCATAACTTTATCTGTGTGTACTGATGTCACGGGCGGAATTGGCTGAAAAGACTCACAGCTTAGTGATCTTAAAGCCAACATCAAAACTCAGCAATCAGAAGCATCCAAGGCCAAGTCTGAACTGAAATCTGCTTTGGAGACTATTGAGTAGCTAAAACAGAACTTCAACTCAGAGAAAAGTGGCTGGGGAACTGATAAGGCAGCTCTATTGAAGAGAGCAGAAGAAGCTGAAACCACGCTTAAACCGGTGACTAATGAGCTATCCGGTTTAAAGCAGCAGATCAATAATATGTCATCGGCCATCTTTGGTAAGAACATATCCCTCTTATGTTGTATGAATCATATTAGGAACGTCTTCCGACTTACCCATAACTTTATTGATACAGGTTCTCGGAGTGCTAAGTTGGGCTCAGATATGCGCATCCGACTTAAGGCTGTCTACACTCTTGTGGAACAGCTATATACTGGTGCCCAACGAACCATTGCTGCAACAATGCATAAGAAGACCCCTTCAACACTTATCCAAGACACTTTGAATCAATTGTCAGTGCTGCCCAAAAGAATTGAGGACTTAAAGCGGGGAGATTTAAGCCGGGCCAAAGCATGGCAGGCCGATCTTGACCCAGAGGATTTGGCCAATGGATGCCCTAGTGTGAAAGAGGATGGATCAGTCTTCAGTGATGATGACTTCGCAGAAATCGCAAGAGCTATGTGTCCATTAGCAAGCAAACTAGGTATTGAAACCAGCTTATCCATGTATTGGGCGGCTTATGATGCCGAGAACAAGAAGATTGGCATGCCGGTTCATGAGCCAACAGATCTTATTCCTCCGATTCGTAAGCACACATTTGCCCCTGACATTGATCCACCCAATCTTATTGATGATGAGGCTGTGTTTAGAGCATTGACCGGTATCAACTGGGCTACGCCTAACTTCTAGCCAATGGATAAGCAAGGAGTTGAGGACGAAGAGGAGGTGCAAGAAGATCTGGAAGCTTCAACCTGCCAACAATTATAAGCCAGTGTACTTATTACAATATTTTACTGTACTGATAACTTTGATGAACGCTTTGGGCCATCATATGCCTTGTAATAGGCTAGCTTAAACTCTTGATCTGCTATGCCATCGTGCATATTTTGCTTTGCATGATACTATGGATCTGCCAATTTAAAATCCGACACTTTGTGCTTATGACATTAGCAATTTAAATTTGCTCCTGCATACAAATAGATTGCAAGTGTCCTGGCGGTTTACCGCTAGACGGGTCATAACACCCAATATAAAACCACTGGTGACCAAAATAGTTCATAACCAGGTCCGATTTAACCATAACCATATCTAATCATAACAAATATATCATACCTGTGATATTTGAGTATACTGCCGGCTTATTATACCAATACAGTAAGGGTGATAACCCAAAATTTTGAACACATAATGTTCTTTCTCAATTGTCATGTACTGCCGGCTTATAATGTCATAAACCGGAAGGGGTAACAGCCCAAACCAGAGAGCATAAAGCTTCCAAGTAATTTAATATCATCGTATACTGGTGACTTATAGTCCAAAGCCAGGTCGGGTTAATAAACACCGGATATTTTCTTATCATATACTGGCAACTTATAGTCCAAAGCCAGGCCGGGTTAATAAACACCGGATATTTGTGACAGTAGAAACCTCATTTGGTTTTTAACATGTCTTAAAAGATAATCCTAAAACAAAATTTCCAATAGAAAACAAAATAAAACAAGGCATTTCATAGGCTACCAGGCCTAAAGATCAAGTGCTTTCAAGGGCCGCACAGTCACTGAGTTATAACTTCATACAAACCTTATAAGTCAGACCTCACATAACCAATCGTCGTTTTAACTTTGACAAGTTCAGGGTCCATATAAGATTGACTTGTCAAAAGTACGGCGGGTCATTCTAGGATTACCTGGGTGGAGTGGAGGACTTAAAAAAGGCAGGTTAACCCAGATTTTTAGGTGAATACACCTGGCTTCCAAGCCTGGTTTTTAAGCCTATTAGAAGGGTCACAAAAAGTCTTGTCCGTTGAAAAAAGAGCCCCCAAGTAATATTTTTGAGCAGTGCTCAATGGGCACCTATGTTTGAGTTGTGCTTTGCAACATACTCTCTTTGGGCCTTTTACCCTGGGTGGCAAGCCCCCAAGTGTTTTATAAATGTGGCATATAAGCCGGATCAAAGGGTAATCATAGCTTTGCGCAATAAGACGGAAGCCCCCATGTGACCATATGAAATTTCCATAGACTCATTGTTATTAGAAATAAAATGACAGAGGCCCTGCTTTACCAGGGATGCCGGATTTATTATTTTTATCATAATATATACACTGTCAAAATATGCACATCAAAAGAGCCTGTGTCTTAGGTATAGTAAGGCCGAACATGAGCAATATTCCACGGCCAGCAGGTCTCCTCCTCCGACGTGCGTGAGTCTTTGTTGTCTCGAACATCAATAAGGTAGTATGACCCATTGTTCAGATTCTTCATGACCACAAAAGGTCCTTCCCAAGGCGGGGATAGCTTGTGCACATCAAGTTGATCTTGGATAAGCCGAAGCACCAAATCACCTTCCTGAAAGGTTCTGGTTTTAACCCGGCGGCTGTGATAGCGGCGCAAATCATGCTGGTAAATCATTGAACGAGCCATCTCAAGGTCACACTCCTCATACAACAGGTCAAGTGCATCCTAACGTGCTTTTTCATTATTAGCTTCAATATAAGCCACCACGCAAGGTGAGTCATGACAGATGTCACTGAGAGAACTGCTTCTGCTCCATAAACCATGAAGAAAGGCGTATAACCCGTAGATCTGTTGGGGGTAGTATTGATACTCCATATGACAGATGGTAACTCTTCCACCCAACAACCCGATGTTCTCTACAAAGGAACCATAAGCCGGGGCTTGATGCCTCTCAAAATTTCTTAATTGGCTCTCTCAGCTTGACCATTAGATTGGGGGTGAGCCACTGATGACACGTCAAGCCGGATATGCTCATGTTGACAAAACTCTTTCATAGCACCCTTGGATAGATTAGTGCCATTATCAGTTATGATACTGTGGGGAAAACCAAAACGGAAAAATCAACTTCTTAATGAATTGAACCGCCGTCGCCGCGTCCCACTTACTGACCGGCTCTGCCTCAACCCACTTTGTGAATTTATCGACTGCTACCAGAAGGTGCACTTTTTTATCCTTGGACCTTTTGAAAGGTCCAACCATATCAAGCCCCCAGACTGCAAATGGCCAAGTAATTGGAATCATCCTCAATTCTTGAGCCGGCACATGTGCTCGTCGTGAAATTTTTTGACATCCATTACACTTACTGACCAGGCCTTAGGCATCAGCATGAGCCGTCAGCCAATAAAATCCATGACGAAAAGCCTTAGCCACAAGAGATTTAGAGCCGGCATGATGACCACAATCTCCTTCATGAATCTCTCGCAGAATCTCATGGCCTTCTTCAGGTGAAACACAACGTTGAAACGCCCCTGTGACGTTGCAATGATGTGGCTCTCCATTGACAATGGTCATTGATTTGGACCGCCGGGTTATCTGCTGGGCCAAGCTTTCATCCTTAGGTAACTCGCCCCGGGTCATATATGCCAAATATGGAACCGTCCAAGCAGGAATTACATGAAGAGCTGCCACCAATTGCGATTCTGGGTCAAGAATAGCAAGATCTTCCTCTGTAGGCAACTTGACTGAAGGGTTATGCAGAATATCTAAGAAAGTATTAGGTGGCACCGGCTTACGCTGAGATCCTAGTCGGCTTAAAGCATCAGCCGCCTCGTTCTTCTTTCGATCAATATGCTCAACCTGATATCCCTTGAAATGAGCCGCAATAGCATCAACCTCTCGACGATAAGCCGGCATGAGTGGATCCTTAGAATCCCAAGTACCAGAAACTTGTTGAGCTACCAAATCTGAGTCGCCAAAGCACCTCACCCGGCTTAATTTCATCTCCTTAGCTATTCGAAGACCGTGGATCAAGGCCTCATATTCAGCTCATTGTTAGTGCAAGGGAACATCAAACATAGAACATAACAAAATTTATCACCTCGAGGGGAAGCCAGCACAACTCCAGCCCCCGAGCCCTCCAATTGCCTGGACCCATCAAAGTGAATAGTCCAATACGTGTTATCTGGTTTTTCTTCAGGCATCTGTAGCTCTGTCCAGTCATTGATGAAATCCACCAGTGCTTGAGACTTGATGGCCATGCGGGGCATATACTTCAAACCATGAGGTCCAAGCTCAATGGTCCACTTGGTTATCCGACCTGTGGCTTCTCTGTTTGGAATAATATCCCCTAAAGGAGCAGAACTAACCATAATTATGGGATGACCCAAAAATATTGCTTAAGCTTCCGGTTGGCCATGAACACCCCGTATACCACCTTTTGCTAGTGCGGATACCTCTACTTGGACTCAATAAGTACCTCACTGATGTAGTAAACCGGCCTTTGAACTGAGTAGTCCTTGCCTGGATCCTTCCGTTCTACCACAACAGCTATGCTGACAGCTCGGGCATTAGCAGCCACATACAATAACAACGGCTCCTTATCAACAAGGGCAGCAAGGACGGGCGGCTCAGCCAGCTGCTTCTTCAGGTCCTCGAATGCTGCATTAGCGGCATCACTCCAGGCAAAGTTATCTGTCTTTTTCATCATCTGATACAGAGGGATGGCCTTCTCTCCCAACCGGCTTGTGAACCGGCTTAAAGCTGCTATAAGACCCGCCAGACGTTGAACATCATTGATACATGTCGGCTTAGCCAAAGAAGTAATGGCTTTGATCTTCTTCAGATTAGCTTCAATGCCTCTGTTAGAAACCAGAAAACCAAAGAGCTTGCCTGCTGGCACACCAAAAACACATTTGGTTGGGTTAAGCATCATCTTATAAACCCGGAGGTTATCAAAGGTCTCCTTCAAATCGTCTATCAATGTTTCCTTCTTTATGGATTTCACCACTATATCATCCACATAAGCATGAACATTGCGCCCCATCTGAGTATGGAGACAATTCTGCACACATCGTTGGTAAGTCGCCTAGGAGCTTTTGAGCCCAAAAGGCATAGACACATAACAGAAGGCTCCAAAGGGGGTGATAAAAGTTGTCTTCTCCTGGTCCTTAACTGCCATCTTGATCTGATGATAACCAGAATAAGCATCCAAAAAACTCAAAACGCTCACAACCCGTCGTAGCATCAATAATTTGATCAATACGAGGAGAGCAAAAGGATCAGCCAGACAAGCCTTGTTTAAATCCGTGTAATCCACACACATACGCCAAGTGACGTTCTTCTTAAGTACGAGCACCGGGTTAGCCAACCACTAAGGATGAAAAACTTCAACAATGAACCCGGCCGTCAAGAGCCGGGCCACTTCTTCACCAATGGCCTTTCGCCTCTCTTCATTAAAACGACGGAGAAACTGCTTCACCGGCTTAAACTTTGGATCAATATTAAGACTGTGCTTAGCGAGTTCCCTTGGTACACTTGGCATGTCAGAAGGCTTCCATGCAAAAATGTCCCGATTCTCACGGATGAACTCGATGAGCGCGCTTTCCTATTTTGGATTCACATTAGCACCAATGCTGAACTGCTTAGATGAATCACCAGGAATGAAGTCAACTAGCTTGGTGTCATCCGCCGATTTAAACTTCAACGTCGGGTCATGCTCTGTTGTTGGGTTTTTCAGAGATATCATGCCAGCCGGGTCAACATTGTCATTATAGAACTTTAATTCTTCCGTGGCACAAATGGACTCAGCATAAGCCGCATCCTCTTCTTCACATTCCAGAGTTATCTTCCGGCTTCCATGCACTGTGATAGTTCCCTTGTAACCTGGCATCTTGAGCTGCAGATAAACATAACAAGGCCGTTCCATGAACTTAGCATAAGCCGGCCGCCCAAACAGAGCATGATAAGGGCTCTGAATCTTGACCACTTCAAAGGTTAATGTCTCAGCCCAGGAATCATATTCATCCCCAAAGGCGACCTCCAAAGCAATCTTGCCTACATGATACGCCAACTTACCAGGCACTACCCCATGGAAAATAGTACTGGATGGCTTAAGATTTTTATCAGTCAACCCCATCCGACGGAAAGTATCATAATAAAGTATATTGATGCTGCTACCTCCATCCATGAGCACCTTAGTGAACTTGTACCCTCCAACCTGAGGTGCCACAACCAAAGCCAGATTACCCGGATTATCAACCCGGGGTGGGTGATCCTCTCGACTCCACACAATGGGTTGCTCAGACCAACGCAAGTAACGGGGAATTGCCGGCTCAATGGTATTCACAACCCTTTTATGGAGCTTCTGATCCCGCTTGTATAAACTTGTGGTGAAGAAGTGCTATTGCCCACTATTCAGCTACTTCGGGTTATTCTGATAACCAGACTAATGCTGCTACTGGTTGCCCTGTCCAGACTGTTGATGAAAACCGCCTTGATTGCCGCAATTGCTTTGATTACCTTGGAATCCAGAATTAGAGCCGCCACCACCATAACCCGGACCATGAGAGCCGGATCCTGAGCCGCCACCTGGCCCATGATTGTCTTGAAAGAGATTGGAATTTTTGTACTCCTTCATGATGAAACAATCCTTCCAAAGGTGATTGGACGGTCTTTCATGTGTACCATGCCTTGCACAGGGTTGATTCAGCATTTGCTCAAGACTGAAGCCTGATCCCCCCAAGCCGTGGGGGCGGTTTGCCCTTACGACGCTGACCATTATTCTGTGCATTGGTGTTTTGTGACGCCCCAAGACCGGAGCTTCGGGTGCCTTTCATGATTTCCGGGTTTTGTCGTGTGATTTATTTGGTCCGTTGCATTTCATCATTGCATCATGTCCATTGCATCATGTCATCATGCAACCCGTTTTAAAACTCAACTAAATAAATTGCATGGATCTTTGGGCCATTTAAACCGAGGGAATTCACATGGTGATTCTCTTTATAACTTATCCTCCCAATATTAGGGAGCTATATCAAATATTCATTTAATTTGGAATTTATCACACCACACTTGCAAAAATAACCCCATGCCTTTTCTACTTCAAGTTTCACCTCCAAACCTTGGCAACAATTCTTTATCTCTTTTATCGAGGCTCCTCTAAAAATCCGAACATTTTTTGGACCTTCCTTTAACCTAGTCTGAGTTCAAACCCATTTGAATTAAATTCAAATGAGTTTGAATTTATACCTTTCATTTCTGCCACTTCTAATTTTCATGGGTCAAACTCATTTTTGTGACACTGAGAAAATACCCTCCTGCGCAAGCTCCACCCCCTAACCACTCTTTCTTTTCTTCCTATCCCTATTTTTTTTTTACTTTTTTCTAGACAAAGAAGAGAGCCCAGCTTGGCCTCCCAACTCGCGCGCCCGCCCATCTACTTCCCGGCCCAACCGACCCGTTCCTAACCCTAGCACTCCCGCATCGCTCTCTCCCTTTCCTCGTTCCCTCACCGCCGCCAGAAGCCATCTCCCCTGCTTGATCCCTTCCTCCCTCCTGTTTGTTCGCCGTCAGAGAGAGACACGGAGATAGCGGCGCTGCACCATGCTCGACCCCCACCTCTCGCATGCGACTCCTTCGCCCCTCATCCCCGACGCCACCTGCCTCCACTGCTTCGAACACCGCACCACCAGGCCGCTTGCTCAGCCCCGTTCCTTTCTTCTCCACCCCGTTCCCTTCCCTGAGCTCTCGCTCTCTCTCTTGGATAGCAAGGCCTCCATGGACGCCAAGCCGCCGGTTTCCTCCGCGTCCTCACACCCTGCCGGACCTCCGCCTGGCCCCGCTTGTCCGCTACCGCTGCCTGTTGTTGCCCCGGCGCTAACAGCCATCACCGCTGCTCTGCTTCGTGTCGAGAAGGAGCAGCTCGCATGCCCGAGTTGACCTTTCCCCTCGCCTTCTCCGCCTCGCAAGCCCTGCGAGCTACCACATCTTCTCGGAGCCCATTGTCATGTCTACAAGTCCTGCCGGCCACCGAGAGCCGCTGCTCTGCCATCGCCTCCTTGCTGCTACCCACTCAGGTCCTTGTGTTTCTTCGTTTCGGACCATGAAGACCGGCAAGATCGACTACGTGGACGCCGACTCCACAACCACCGAACAAGGAGATGCCAAGGACATCTTCGGGGTTTTTGTCAAGTCTCGTTCCGATGAACGTACACGCAACACTGACGTCCACGAGCACCTCATGCTAGCCGTCCACACCGACCACATCAACCCGGCAAGTCCGAAGACCCCAATGTACCCCGACGTCGATGACCCTCAAGTCTGTCTACGTGGTGATGCGCCAAGTACCTTTACCGCCATCTTCGGAATCGCCAAGAATGCCAAGACCCCTTTGTGGATTTCGACAAGTACGAACACCGTCGCCGTAGACCCCGTGGACGTCAAGTCCCTCGCCGTGACCCCGAACATCTACGGAAACTTGTGCGACTAAGAACGTGAATGACTAACGTCGCCAAGATCGCTAGTACCACTACCATCGCCGAGGATCGATAGTACAACAACTTCCACTACCGTCGCCACGAGAAGGACAACTTCCCACAATGACCCGTGAACAACTACTTCCACGATGTCCGTGTACCACTACCGTGGCGAGAACGCCTACTTCCTTTACCGGACTCGAACCACTCCGTAATTGCACTTTTGGGAAGGTATAACCGCCGGAACGATGCCCGTGGACCGTATGCATGTGATGTATTGTATGAGATACCCATGTTTCACTACAAAAAAAAAGACACATCCGTGACATTTTGGGCCGAACGAATTTTTTTCTGTCATACATATGACACTTCTATGACGATAATTGTGAAAAAACCCGGTATCATCATAGATGTGGCGGGCTCCTACTTCTATGACAAAAAATCATGACTGAAAATCGGCTTTTCGTCCTGGGCGGGCTGGAGACGCAGCTGCATGACATTCTTTGGGCCGTCCATGACGGAAAAAACCGTGGTAGAAGCGAGGGAGAGGAAAATTTCGGGGAGTTCCAGGTTACGGTGGGAGGTCGGGGGCTGAGCGATGCGCGTTTCTCTCATAAACGTACACGCGTGTGTGCGAGGCGTTGGCTCTAACTGAACCCGAGTGAGGCGTTGGGCTCTAACTGAACCCGAGCAATTGCACTGCAGGCTATGCGTTACTGAACCCGAGCGATCGATCGACAGCTGTTCACTGAACCCGATCGAGCGATTCCTTCGCTACTCCTGCTAACTGAAGCCGATCGATTGGATGAACAGTGAGCGTTGCGGGGGGGGGGGGGGGGGGGGGGGGGGGGGGGGTTGGATGAACAGTGAGTGGTGGCGTTGCCTCTGGATGAACAGGACCCCGTGGTGTGGAGGGCTGGATGAACAGTAGACGGTGGAGGGGTGCCCGTGGAGGGGTGGTTGAACAGGACCCAGTGGTGTGGAGGGCTGGATGAACAGTAGATGCTGGAGGGGTGGTTGAACAGTAGCCGGTGGAGTAGCGCACGGTGGAGGCTGGATGAATAGGAGCCCGTGGAGGCTGGAGGAGGTCGACGGTGGAGATGAACAGTATCTCGTGGAGTCCCATTTTGCGGTACGCCACACCCCTCCCGGTGAACAGGACCCCCGTTTCGACCGTAGGAGGTCCGTTTCGTCCGTTTTGCAGTACGCCGCACCCCTCCCGATCAACAGGACCCCCGTTTCGACTGTAGGAGGTCCGTTTCCTCCGTTTTGCGGTACGCCACACCCCTCCCGATCAACAGGACCCACGTTTCGACCGTTGGAGGTCCATTTCCTCCATTTTGCGGTACGCCAGACCCCTCCCGATCAACAGAACCCCGTTCCGAATGTAGGAGGTCTGTTTCCTCCGTTTTGCAGTATGCCAGGCCTCGTTTCCATCACCTGTTCCGTCCAAGCCCTCCCGATGAACACGACCACGCATTCCGTTCCAACCCAGCCGGTTGGCTCCCATGCGTTCTGTTGCCTCCCGATGAACATGACGCATTTCGTTGCCTCCCCATGAACACGACGCATTCCGTTGCCTCCCCATGAACACAACGCATTTCGTTGCCTCCCCATGAACACGACGACGACGATGTTTCTCCGTTCCGACCCAGCCATGACCACGAGCCCTGGCCGTACGTATGCGTGAGTAGGCGTTCGAGACCCTGCCCGTATGTACACATACGTGGTCGTATTTTCTTTCTTGCACCCTGGCCGCTGTACGTACGTGTACATGGTACGTGCGCGCCTCTACTACGATGCGTGCGCGCCTCTACTACGACACGTGCGCACCTCTACATCGACCAGTATGTACGTACACGTTCGCGACCAGAATGACAACGCTACTATGCTTCGACCAGGTGGGTCTCGACTGTCAGGCACTTCCTTGCCTGCGAAGGTGTAGCCGGTGGGTCCCAGTAGTCAGGGGGCGAATCGTTTTGTTTTTTTTGCCCGGACGCACTTCCTTGCATGCGAAGGTGTAGCTGCTGGGTCCCAGCAGTCAGGGAGGTGAATCGTTTTTTTTGCCCAGACGCACTTCCTTGCGTGTGAAGGTGTAGCTGGTGGGTCCCAGCAGTCGGGGGGGGGGGGGGGGGAAATTGTTTTTTTTTCCTGGGACGCACTTCCTTGCGTGCGAAGATGTAGCTGGTGGGTCCCAGCAGTCAGGGGGGAAAATCTTTTTTTTCCTGGACGCACTTCCTTGCGTGCGAAGATGTAGCTCGTGGGTCCCAGGAGTCTGGGGGCGAATCATTTTTTCGCAAAATACGGTGGCCCATCCGGTGGGTCCCCGCTGTCAGGTGGAGGAATAATTATTTTGCGCGTAATAAGGAGGCACTTCCTTGCAGCTGCCGTGGACCCAGCTGTCAGCCTGTCCACGTACAGTCCACGTCCGATGGAAGTCATTCCTTGACCACATTGACCACGCCGCGCCGAGAGCACCAGGGCGGTGGACGACGGCGAGGCCCAGGAAGGGGACGACGCGGAGCCGGGGAAGACACAACAGTGGATGCACACTGGTTCGGCTGCGCTGCCGTCGCAGCAGAATAACAGGGGGTGTGGGTGAGTGGAGGGATGGCCTGGCCAGCGATGGGAGTAGTAGGGGGAGGTGAGGCCTCCGCGGCAGCACAGCCGGCCATGGGAGGCAGGAGCGGGCGGCATGACCGGCGCTGCTTTGGGCGGCTGGAGCAAGAAGACCAGAGGTTGAAGAAGCACGACGGCCGTTGGATGGACATCCTACGGTCACTGCAGCTAGAATCGTTTATATTGACTAAGTTGACAAAGCCCTTGGTACGTCAACTTAGTAGGCCCACAGGCCAGCTTCCGAAACGTTGCACCCAGATGTCAGGGGGAGGAATCATTTTTTGGGCGGGTGAAGCTAGAATATCCGAGATTGAAGAAGAATCACGGCATCCATTGGATGGACATCCAACGGCCACTGCTGCTAGAACCGTGTGTTGACTATAAGTTGACAAAGCCTTGCATACACGTCAACTCTATTTTTTTAGGGGACGCGTCAACTTAGTAAGGACAGAAGTGTGTGGCAGAGAACTTATAGCCCATTTGAGATTTGTAAGAATGTGTAGTCCATTTTTGAATTCTAATGGAATTTACTACATCCCATTTACAGTTCATTAAAACTACAGCCCATTTCAACCAACCGTTCAAAACAGAATTCAATAAAATTTCCCACATTTTGATGGGATCCGAAATATTTTTATCCCGAAATTTCTAGTCAGATTAAATACAATTTCAATATAAATTTATATTACGTAAAAATCCAAAGAAACATTGCACTCGCAACAATTAATGAAATTAAAATTTTCAATATCCAAAAAAAAATATTTTATAAAGTAATCACGTGTTTGGTGCATTTTTTATAGTTACAGCCTAGTTTTTATAATTACATCTCATTTATTATTTCTTAAAGCCCATTTTCTTGTTAAGCCTAATGCATCCCTCCTAGGAAAGATTTGAAGTCCAGCGAGGCAGAGAATAACAACTTGACCTTGCTTGGGTATTCCTAAAAAAAGTATAGCTGGGCTAGCCATTTTTAGCTTGAAAAAAAATTAATATCTTGGCTGGATATCTGGCCTGGGCTAGACGGGCCACAGCCCGCCCGGTTAATACCTGCAGCAATGTTTTCGTTGTTGTTCAGAGGAGAAAAATTAATATCTGGGCTAAACATCGAAAAACTCTGCAGTGCTCACACCTCAAAAAGACAAATACTGCTCGAGCTGCTTGGTCCCAGCTGTCGGTCGCTTCTTGTGCAATTCTCTCATTTATTGACAACTCCCTCCTTTCCGGTTTATAAGGCGCAATTCAAAAATCTCACCAACCAAGGTAGATGATGAGTGGTGGAATGTTTTTTGTAGTTTGCAAAAGCACCCAATTAATGCTCTTGTTTTCCTTAAAAAAGTATGTTTACGAATACATTACTTGCAATGCATGCATGCATAAAGTGCATGCATTGGTCAGTTTTCTCTTAATACTTGCATGGAATGATTTAATGCACCTTGAAGTCTGAACATGTGATGAGGAACAACCAAATTGAGTCTTATAAAATGGAAAAAACTAAAATTTTGAGATAAGCCCTATAAACCGGAAAGGAGGGAGTACTACATAGGTTGACAATGGTGTGGGACCGTGTTGTCAGGAAACCAAGAGGAAGCAAAATAAATTATAGTTTTATATATATATATATATAACAAGGAGGCACTTGCGTACGTGAGGCTATGGACTTGGTGGGTCCCCATTGCCATCCTCTCCAAGTAAAGTCATCTTCTTGCCCGCGCGTGCTTTCCACCCGAAACAGTCAGCGCCGCCCGCCCCGCTTCCCGGTGCAGGCGATTGCTCCGCCTTCAAACGACACAAGTACCGTCCGTCCGTCCATCTGTCGCCCACATTAATGATATGCGGTTGCCGAGGCGGCTACTCCGGCACCCCACGTCCGTCCCTCCGCCCGCCCACCATTGCTATATAAACTGCTGCGCCGGCCATAGCCGCAGTCATCCGCATCCGTTCCCTTTCTCCTGTCCACACCGCTACTGCCCACCATGGCTTCCTCGCGCTCCACCACTCTTCGGGGTAGGCGGACTATAGACCACAAGGAGATGGCAGCCATTCCTGCCGACCGGCTGGCCGGCAGGCAGCCGGAGGACGACGACGTCCCAATGGAGAACATAGTAGTCGGCGATCCGGCGCCAACCCCCTCCTCCGCGCCATCCTCGCCGGTGCATTGCACCATGACCATCGGCGAGGCTCGTGCCCAATACATGGACAGGGTGAGGCAGATGCGTGAGGAGCAGTTCCAGGAGGCGCAGGCCGACGCCGCCTACAACCACCATCTCCTCCAGGAGCACCTGCAGGCGGAGGAGCAGATCGCCGCGGAGCGGGCGGAGCAGGAGGCGCTGCTCGACTCGTACCGCTCCGCCCGCAAGGGCCGCCTCGAGTGCTGGCGGTACCGCATGCAGGTGGCGGAGGCTGCGGCCGCCTACAAAGAGGCTAGCAAAGAGGGCGATGAAGCGGGCGAGGCGCTGTTTGGTGAGACCGAGGACGAGACAGAGGACAATGACAGCTCCGACGAGTCCCCGCTCCGCTGGCGTCGACGAGGCCCTACTCCGCCGAGGCCCCGCGGTGCCAACAACAAGGCAGAGGACATCGCCGGCTTCGCCGAGGCCCCGCCCCGCCAACAACGAGGGAGAGGCCATCGCTGGCTCAGCCGAGGCCCCACCCTGCCGGAAACGAGACACAGCACATCGCTGGCTCTGCCGAGGCCCCGCCCCGCTGCCAACGAGGCCGCGCCACACAGAAAACGAGGAAGAGTAGAACATGGTAGGTCGCCGCCACTCGGGTCCAAGTAAGGCCACCGCTGCTACCCTCCGGTTGAAGCCAAGCTAGGCGGGTTGACCATTGACGGCCGGTTAGCTTCCTGGCGGTGACATGGAGTCGGAGAGCTGCGCTGGAGAAGAACGCTGCTTCTACTTAACTGTTGGTGTAGTTTGCTGACTGACACGTGGGCCCAACAGTCCACATGTGAGTTACACAAGTGCACCTGCAGTTAAGTCACTGAAGCTTCTGTTCGGCTCAGCGGGACACAGGTGGGTAGCTTCGGTTAATTAATTAAACCTCCAGCGCACCCCTTTTTAGTTGAACAATGTATGACATGTAATGAAATCCGGCATGTTTATATGAAATCCGACCATGTATGAATGAATTTATTTCGATTAGTTCGAATTCCTATATCACTGGCATTGAATGAACATGCAAAACAATACGTACTAGCATTATTCCCAGGGTGATCACCTCGTTTGCAGCAGTTTCACATGTACTCCCTTCGGTCCTTTCTAGTCTGCATACAAGTTTTGTCTGCAGTCAAAGTATCTCTACTTTGACCAATCTTATACAAAAAAGTATGCACTTTTACAATGTGCGAAGTAAAAAGGAACAGAAGGAGTACAAATAGTTTGATCAGCTTTCTAGCATTTCTGTACATTGCAATCAAACACACAGGCCAGGCAATTCATAGAGAACATTCAAAACAATTGATGATTATGCATCTCAGCGACTCACATGTCAGAGGCAATATTTACTTCACAACTAAAGAATAAAGAAAAAAATGATCAATGCTGCTGACAACAAAGGGCGTCCCGTTCGAAAATATCAAACGCATGTCTTGCTAAAATCAATGAGCAAAATTTGACAAGGTTGTCCCATTCCAAAATATCAAATGTCTATGATTGTGGAATGGGCAGGGTTTGCCATCAGTTCGGACATTGACATGGCACCTCGTGCTAAATAAACCAGCTGTTCTTTTTGTGCAGTTCCACCAAAATCAACCAAATTCGCGCGTAGCTTGTATGATTTTGCCCTTATATGTTGCAATGCCTTGAACTTATCGACACCTCCTTTCTTCTGGTGGAAATGAATGATTCGATGTATTCATGAACATTTTGTGCAGTTCCCATTGAAATCAAGCCGAGCACCCCTGTTTGCACGAATACAAAAAAGTGATTAGTATAAAGCAAACTGTACTATGAATTGACAGTTTCAACAGGCACATACATGGTCCATGTAGAGCACACTTTCAAAAAAATGGAACTCACCAGAAAGAATCCTAGAACAACATTGTACTCGCACATCACAACAAAAAAATGGAGATTTGTCAGTCCTTCTGAGCTGAAGTTAGTTTGGTCTTGTGGGGAGTAATGTAACCATCCTTCAACTGCTCCTTCTGATGAGAAGATAGACAGGGCTTCTTCATCCTGGCATAATCGGAACTAGTCACTTCACGTACTCCATATTCTTCTTCAGAGGAAGATGATCCTGTTGTGCAAAGACAAGAGGACTACTAAATGCTCGCATCCCTGTTTGCTCGAAAAACAGGAAAGGAAATATTTAAAATAGCACAGATGAAGCACTTCTCAAGGACAATACCACTTTTTCATGACAGTATCTAAACAGTAGCACAACACAAATAGAGATGACAAAGCTCAATCATATGGATGAAATCAGTGGGCGAGTACCAACCTTTGTCAGGAGGCTTATTGTGTAGAGCATACAGATGAAGCACTTCTCCAGAACCATCTATTGCTATCTACGGTGGTGGGCATGCTTACTATATACTCCTCGATTAGTTTAATGTTTCCAACATCTTCTTGTTCAGTTCCACTAAAATATATGGTATCTTCAAAGAAGATCCATGTTTGCACAAGTAGAGATAATTACATATTACATTAAGAGTGGCATCAAATCAGTGGCAAAACAATTGCTCGTTCCAGCCATAGCAATAAATTAAGATGCAAAACTATATCATTACTTGTGTCATCACAGTTCCAGTGCTTCATTACAGCACCGGGAGTTGATTTTTGTTTTTCTTCCGCTTGTTATTCCCCTTCATCACTTGGTTCAATAACAGACAAGCTTCGCCTTCAATGTAAGATTTGGCATGTCAATTAGGGAGCACAAGTATAGTAGTAAACTTAATTTTCTGATGAATGTGGCAAAATACAAGCCAGCAGTTGTGAAATATCCTTATCTTACCTCAATGGGATATTACGGTGCACATACTGATTGGAAGTCTTGTCTCCATTTGTACAGTTCACTAAAATCAAGCAACATTATCGTACAAGTAGCATAACATATGAAAGCACACTATAGAATCATGTGAAAGAAGGCTAGTACTGACCTCTCATGATGCAGAATTCAAACAACTCACAAGAAGATGATCTGAATGAAATTCGCCTTAACAGATAGGAAGTAAGATATCCTCTTGTGCAGTTCCACTAAGATCAAGCAATCAAGCAACGTTGTCGGTGTGACATTTTGGTTGAACTGCGCAAAACACTCTTAAAACAAAAGTGTTTTGTGCAGTGCAACAAAATGTCACAATGGCAATGAGGTGAAGTAGATAACCCTGTTTACACAGAGGTGCAAAGGAAACAATTAGTGGTCAATAACGGTGGATGACACAGAAGCCAACAAAAAGAAGCATCTACCTTATCTAAATGGGAAAGAAAGAAAGATAGTAGCATTTCTCAAACGGTGGAATTGATTAATATTAACATAGATATTATATTAACAATAAAATTTGTTAAACATGTAATTTGCTTTTAACTGTGGCATTGCATCAATTTTCCAGCGGTGTTATTAGAGGGTGTTTGTTTACAGGGACATTTTGGTGTAGGGACTAAAAATCTCCATGTCAGTCCCATCTAAACCAAACAGGAGGGACATTTAGGGACTAAAAGTGGGCATTTGGGACTAAAGAAAGAAGACCCCGAGGGAGTCGTTTTGGGACTTTTTCCAACAGTTGCCCCTGCCACGCATCGCACCTTGTCTCTATTAGTTCATTACTAGGGGTAACATGGTCGTTTAGCATGTCATTTAATAACCTCTAGTCCATGTTTAGTCCCTGGAACCAAGCAGGTAGGGACTAGGGAGTTTTTAACCAAACAGGGCCTTAGATTAACAACAGCTAATGAGTTGGACAGGACAGTGGACGCACCAGCACCATCTTCATCTACCGAGGTACTGTGGTCATGTACAGTCTATTGCAACAAAGAACAAACAACCAAGGAGCATATTTGTGTTGGTCCCAGTTTTGTTATCTTTAGACACCTTTCCCTATGTGAGCGTAGCAAATCTAGTCCTGCTCAAACTCTACAGCATTGTCCCTTCCTTTCCTTTTTGAACTAGTACTTTCGCCCCTTCCTTTCCTCTTTGAACCACGTCCTAGATTTATGCGATACAACTTTCCCCCATTCCTTGCCTCTTTGAACCACGTCCTAGATTCATGCTATACAACTTTCCCCCTTCATTTCCTCTTTGAACCACGTCCTAGATTCATGCTATATACAACTTTTCCCACTACTTTCCCCCACTCCTTTCCTCTTTGAACCACGTCCTAGATTCATGGTATACATGCATCTGGAGTAAGTAAATTATACCTTAAGGTTCTTGTGGCGTGGTTCGGTGGGTGATGGGACGACGGCGAAGAAGAAGGGGTCGGAGGCCCTCCCGCGCCGCCGCTGGGTGGAAAGTGAACAGTTGCGCCGGTAGTCCCTCACCGACGGTGACAACGTTAAGCCTCCTTCCCTTCCCAGCGGACGGATCCTGCCGGCTCTTTGAGCAGCAGTGAGGGGAGAGAGAGGCCAACCAAGTCTTGTTTAGATCTGGAGAGGATGAGAGAGTGTGAAGAGAGCAACTACAAGCACTGAGGCTCCAGTGGGAGAGGGCGAGAGAGTGTGAAGAGAGCAACTACAAGCGCTGAGGCTCCAGCGTGTATATATATACTAGAGAGAGAGTGTGAAGTGTGCCAACCCTAGAAAACATTTTGACCAGTCAAAGAATCCTCCTGGCACAAATTATGCTCAAGTGTAGTTATCGAACCCGAGACCTCAAGTTTGATGAGCGAACAGGCTAACCAGCTACACAACCCTCCCGTTATGTTCAACGAGAGGGAAATAACCTTTTATACATTCCTGCATTCGTGTGACAAGCTTGCCGTGTTTTTTGTGTGTGTGGGAGTCATTGGGATTTCAATCATAATCGTGTCATGTGGCTTTGGTGGTAAGACTATCCACAGTGGTGCAGAAATAATGCAGCCTTAGTCACCTTACATCTCTCCACGTAGTACGTTGGGTCCCACCAGTCAGAGGGTGAAACAAACAAATTAATAAGAAAAATTAAAAGCGCCAGTAGTGATTCTTACCTCACACATCTCGCTACTGCTCGGGAACACTGTCCAATTGATCCCTCTGTTCGCTCACGTACTATTTTAAGTGAATCCTTATTATAACATGCACACAAATTTTGGGCACCTGTATTCGACTTAAGTCAGTGTGCCACCATATCTCGTATACTTACTTCTCCCTCCGTCTAGGTGTAATAAGTCACATTAGAAGGTGCAACGGGACCAAGGTGTGTGTGTGTGTGTGTGTGTTTAACAGCATGTGTGTGTTAGAGAGAGCGACAGATCGACCTACTCCTACAGAGAGATGTTGTGTAGTGTACGATTTTAGCCGCGAGAGTCGGTGCATCCTCTTGTTTTCGGGCATGTCCAGTTGGGACATGCGGACAGATGCCACGCCCTCTCCTGACCAGCCTGGCCCACCCAAAGCCCCTCCATCGCCCGCGCGCGCTTCTCGCCCGAAACGGTCAGCGCCGCTCCAAAGAATCGGTGCTGCATTCATGCTCGGGCAGAGCGGACGCGACCTCTCACTAGCGCAAGAGTGATGGTTGCTTCGTCCTTCCAACTTACTGCTGGGTCTATGTGATTTGACGGCTCATTGGTCTTTATCACTGAGGTGGTAGGACTGCTGCATGTCCCATGCTTTCGGCGAAAGGAGGTACTACTACTAGATTACAATTTTCTCCATTCTTACAACGGAGGCGTGCAAGAGCAGTGAAAACACGCAGGCTCAGTGATTACATGGCCCACCTCACACTATCACCGTGCGACACCTAACTCTTTACATAGTACTCCCTCCGTTCCTAAATATTACTAGATGAGTCCCCGCGCGTTGCCGCGGAACAGCGGTATATCTCTCTACGCAAAATTATCGATTCCATAGAACTAAAAAAACTCTATAACCGCATGACAAATGTGGTAGCCAAACTAAATAAACTCCCATCATCATTTGATCATCCCACGTAAGGAAAAAAGATCAGCCAACTCCTACTACATAATGGGATTATATTTTTCTTTTTGACATGTTAATGGGACTTAAAAGCTCAGTTACATGCATGCTACCGGTGCATGCTTGCATGGAGACATGTTGATGTGATTTAAAACCCACTCACATGCATGTGCCACGGTATTTCTGCATGCTTGCATGTGGCTTAGTGCGAAGCCTCTCAACGTCTAGATCAGACGACTATTATGGACTGATTTACTTCATCTAACGGCTACATCAATTTTGATGATGTGGCTCAAGGAGAGGATAGAGAATTCCTAGTAGTGGGGGCTAGCTATTACTGGTAGATAAGTCTTTGTAGATATTCCACTAGATACAGAACAAAAGGAATGAATCTACACTTAAAATTCATCTATATACATCCGCATGTGGTTCATGGTGAAATCTCTGCAAAGACTTATATTTAGGAACGGGGGAAACGGTGTACTAAGCAAGCTTCTCCTCGTTCTACGAGTTGATGGGACACATCAAAAGTACTCCAGTGTATAGAGCCTTGCCTCTAAGGTAGGCCCCACATGGTTTGCCTCTTTTTTAACATAACACATTAAGTCACAGTTTGTTTTTCACCCGTGGTAGAAGATCCTCCCTCCACCAAGTGGACAACCAGTACGCATGCCAAATTACCACGTGGGCTGCCTTTTTCGTACAGAAATGAGCTCCACTGTGTACCCGCGCGGGTGTGGTTGGGAAAGAGACGGGAGTACGTGCATCGTGCATGCACCTCTTCTCTTCGTGCACGCCCCCACCTACATGGGTGTGTGTGAGAGATACAAACCGCGTTCGTGAGTGTTTTTTTGGGGTGGGGGTGGGGTGGGGTTGATTTCGTGAATTATTTGTGGGAATATGTGTCGATGACATCTCAAACAAAATTTTGCATGCCATGTGTGTGAAATGGAGGCCTATCCATATCATACATAGAGGGTCGGGCAATCCACGAGAAGAGAGGGAGGGGTCATAGCTATCGATAGAGTCGAAGAGAGGATCAAGTGGGTGGGTACGAGAACGATGAAGAGAGCCATCGAAATTGTGTGTGTGTGCAAGTCAAAGATATCGGGCGACTGGCCTACCGGAACGTTAGAGGGAACATGTAAAGTTTGTGTGTGGCAGGGAGACATGACTAGAGCGCTCGATGTATCGGTGTGTGTGGGGGGGAGGGGGTGGAAGAGGGGTAGGCAGAGGCCTAACTATAGAGGTAGAGCGACTCGTATATGTGTTGAGAAGGAGAGACCCAGCTATGTCTTGAGGGAGATCGGTCGACATCCATACATAACTGAAGGATGGGAAATATGATGGGATAGAGAGAGAGAGGAGAGAGGGAGGGAGGAAGAGGGAGGGAGAGGGGTAGAGTGATGGATGGGTGATGGAGTTACTTCTCGAAGATGGTGGGAGAGGCCTACTAGACAAACTGAGGGTGGAATTGCAATGTTATCAATAAGAGTGGGGATGTGTTTCTGTGTGTGCCTGTGCGTAATAGATCTGTCGGGACGCATCCATGGATGATGAAGGGGAACCATGTGTTTGGTAAGCAAACCTAACTAGATCGGTAGATCAATTGTTGTTTGTCAGAGGAAGGGAGAGACACAACTAATGAGGTAGATCGATTGACGTGTGGGTAAAAACTAGTTATAAGGACCTAGCTAGCTATATGTATAGCGAGAGATCGGTCGGTGTACGTCCATTTGTTAGAGGCAAATAAGGCCTAGCGAGACGGATAGACAGATAGAATGGAGCTAGGAGGTGGTGCGAGAGGCCCAACTACTAGCTAGATAGGGGGAGGAGTGTGCGGTTGTGAGATCGATGAAAAGAGGGGCGAGAGTTTACACGTGTGTCTGACCGTATGAGAGACACGAGGCAAGGACACATAAAGGAGGAGATTGAAGGTGTGTGTGTGTGTATGTTGTAGGTAGGCATCGCTGGAGAGGTTTATCGATCGGTGTGTGTCGAAAAGGAGTTGTGGAGACTCTGGGAGAACGACCTAAAGAAAAAAAATGAATGTGCCCGGTGTATAGAATGCCGATGGAGGGGGAGGGCGAGGAGGGCGTGTGCATGCATGAGAGAAAGTTAGTGGTAGCTACAAAGGTTAGAGGATTGTGTGGGTGTAAGAGACTAACATAGATCATAATTTGATATGAAAGCGGATTCATATATTTGAATAGGAGATCATAGTGTTTTAAACATTGCATGCATGAATATAGCAGTGATACACGTGTTGTGCACATGTTATACCATAATGTGATAATGCATGGCGTTTGCAACTCACAGCTAAATTCGAACAATCTAAACCATACTATACATCAAACAATCTCACATTTTATTTGAATTTGTGATAATGTGTGGCATTTGCATCTTACAACTAAATATCGAACAATCTAAACAATACTATATATCGAACATTCTCACATTTTATTTGAATTTGTGGTAATGTGTGGTGTTTGCAACTCACATCTAAATACTTGTAGGCGTAGGGGGCGGGGCACCATACATAATGCGATAAACACATTATACATATGAGACATGGTTTATATTATGAAGATGTAGCTAGAGCTAGAAATGTAATGTGATTTGAAATCAAAACAAAGTGGATTCAAAAAATCTAGTTTGAGTTCATATAGTACACATAGTTCATATGTAACTCGAGACTAATCATGTGGTGTGCTGTGAAGATAACACACAAACAATGGTTTAACTTGACAATAATGATGATTGTAGATCTTATTAAAACAGAGAAACGAATTCAAATGCTTTGACTTCACAACAATCACTACTGTAGATCTTATTCTAATAGAGAAACGAATTCAAATTTAGTTCATATTGAAGCGGTAGTATATATGTTTGGAATGCACTAAAATGTTCATTTGAGTAGTAGGTTTCATGCATTATACACGTAGCGAAATAATTTAATTGAACATAACATGAATTCAAAGTTTTGAATGACATTTGTAGTGCGCATTGATTTGGTACAGTACACGTTAGGCTTGTCCGGAAATTTCAACCCGCGCCTTGTTAGCCCGAAATATTTAAGATATATCTTTGTCTCATTGTGCTCCGACAACTCCCTCCATCTCAACCCGCGCCTTGCTATTCCGAAATTACAACGCGCGCGAAAACTCCCACCTCCTGTGAAATCCTGACACGTGAAATGCCCGTGGTACCCCTAAACCGAAAGAACCGCCTCAATTCGGTGGGGGTACTTTCGTAACTTACCCCACATTTCGGACAAGCACATCTCTAGGCCATGGTTCCCCACTTCCATCCCATCCGCCCACCCATTCGTACACCGAGGCCACGAAAACTCGCAACGAAACCCCACACCCTGCTCCGTCCAGCACCCAGCCGGAGCCTCTTCCCCAACGGCGTTGTCCACAGCAACACCTCGACGTCCCTCATCCACCGTACCGAATGAGGATCCATCGTCGATCTCATCGTCCCGCCGGTTCAGCCACCCCGTCCTCCACCTCCAAGGAGCTACCCCGACGTTCCCCTCGTCTTTCGCGCCACCTCCATTCCCACACCGCCGTCTTCACCTGCACCATCGGAAGAGCATCATCATCGCCGTTTCCTCGGATGAAGCTGTGGCCTAATCAGCGCCACCAAAGAGGTTGTACACTAATCGCCGCATTTTCTTCTTGGTTCGATCTCACGGTGCTGTCGGCGCTCGGTCCCGAACCGACACGGCGCGGCTCCATCCACGGCAGCGTCGCCGGCCACTTCCTCCACGGCGTCGCTCCCTCGGCAGCGACGTCGACATCAGTAGGAGCTGTTTTTGCTTTAGCTCTCGCTCGCGCTGCTTCTCTGTTCTTTCTCTCGGTCCCCTGCCTGGTCTGCTCTTGCTATTGCTCTTGCTCGCGCTGCTGCTCTCGCTCTTGCTCTTGCTTGCGATGCTGCTCTGATTTAGATACACTTCAGTCGACTGAATTGACTTTTGGGTCAGTTGATTTTCAGGGGGGCTCGCCGGGGTGAAGGAAGAACCAGCCCCAGCATGGAGGGGGGATCACCAGAGAGGTACCCCACTATCTATCTTAGGGTTCAGGATGGGGGCGGTGGCGGGGCGGTGGTGTGGGGATCACCGGAGAAAAAGCCCGGTACGGGGGGCCCTAGAGGGATGGCAGGGGCGGCAGCGGACCGGCGGTGGGGAGTGTTTTCGGGGCGGGTGGGGCGGCGAGGGGCTGCTGTTTGGCCGGTGGTGGCTGGCGGCTCAGGGGGGTGGAGGTTGAAGATGAACCGCAGGCCCTTGATTTCATATCCAACGGCTGCAAAATCGACTGACCAGAGATGAAATAGCCAGTCGACCGACGTGTAGCCTCACCTTGCTAGTGCGTTCAGTTTCGACAGCAAAATTCAGTTTCGATAGTTAAGTTCAGTGATGAGCGGCTGATGTATTTTACATCTAGCACTTTGTGGTTATGTATTTTACATCATGTATTGGAGATGCTATTAGAATTCCACTCAGGTTAACGTTGTTCGTTGTCTCTCTTGTCCTGCTTCAGCCTCGACGTCGTACAACTCACCAGAGCTGCTCCAACGACGAAACCCTCCATCACAGTGGAGCAGTGCCTCGGGTTCCATCTCCAGAGGCCTAAGATCTTCTTCCCCTCCTCCGACAGCAAAGTCAGCCGGAGCATCCTCACTGGCCAACCCAATCACGCTAAGATCGACATGGCTTCGGCAAAGAGGTTGTACGCTTGTTGCATCTCTTTTTTACTCTACATGTTATATATATTGTCCACTGAGCACACGGATTTGTTCCTTTAGTGTCTCCTTGAAAGAAAAAACGTAGGAATTTTAATTTTCACTTGTCCTCCTTTTCAAATTCCTATTCATGAAGCACAAGACTAAGAGATAGTAGCATAATAGCATTATGACCGTACATTTTCTTGTGGTTTGACTTAATCTCACCATGCTTCTTTGCATCCTGCGATCTTCCAATTGTTGTGAATCAAACACCCAGATTGGCAGAAATCCTGTGTTTTTAAATTCTCTGTTTTGCACGTGCATTCCTATCCTATTCCTGTCTATTTCCTATCCCTGCATTGTTGGAATCCTCCAATTCAAATGAGCTCTTACAGGATTACTTCTCTTACAGATAGTTGTCAAAGAAAACCTTGTGTGGTTTGTCCCACTCCTGTTGCGCCATCGTCCACCCCAGCTCAGCTGCTCCAATGACAGAAGAGTCCAGCACAACGGGGATCCGGACTCCAGACTATCTTTCTCCGCCTCAGATCTTCTTCCCGGCCGCTGGCAGCCATGAAAACTGCATTACCATCATCAACCAAGCAGATGACCTCGAGGACTACACGGGTCCGCAAGAGAGGTCGCACTCTTTCGTGTCTGCTTACGTTATGCATCGCTTAATATTACAAGCTACTTTATCGTCCTATTCACCGATTAGATTCTGAGTCAGCTCCATACTAATGGTCAAACTTGAGTTTTTAAATGGTTGTGGGGTACATATCGGGGCCGCTATCTATAGTATCTATCTACTATCTGGTTAATCTCCGGTGTCTACTATGAGTTTCATGTTGGGTGGGAAACAAATAGTAAAGAAGCCATTATCTGTATTTTTTAACTGAAGCCATTATCTGCCTGCTATTATTGGTTTTGGGTCTATCCACAGGTTCCTACCATCACTCTGGATTTCTGCATGCACTCCTTACATAATCTCACTATGTTTTATTACTATGCATGACAGTTATTGTAAACAATGGAACTGAACATGTAGAGCAAAAGAGACGAGCCTTGCGTGGCAATAAAATTTCATGCAGACGTCACTCCATGGTAGGCGCAAAGGCAGCCCCCCTCCACGCATTTCGGATTGTAATCGAGAGGAAGATATCTGTTCTGAGGGGGATTCAGAAGGAGAAGACAACTCCTATTTACCCCCTGGGGTCTTCGCTCTAACTTGGCATGCTGATGTTGGCTATATCATGCATATGGTGTCTTGCATTGCTTACTTTATACATCAAATATGTCATCTACTAAGTTTAGACATCCTTTGTGCGAATGCCATCTGTTTAATTGTTTAGCCAGGCATCATATATGTGAATTTTGCAATGACATCCTGCTTAGCCAGTCATTTTATATGTAAATTATATCAGGTCATCCTTTATTTCGTTACATATTACATTTGTCAACAATGTTAGTACATTCAACTGCTCTTCGTGTGCATCAGCCATTTGACACGGTGATGGCAAATTCTAGAGTGAAAACAAGGTCTTCAGAGCAGACTATGCTATCTGACGAAGCGCATATCTCGCTGGTTACAAATAGCTCCTCAGAGGAGGATTCAGAGACAGATGACCAGTCCTATTCCCCCCCCCCCCCGAGGTGTATGCTCTAACTTGGCAGGGTTATGTTGCTCATATCGTGCGTATGGTGTCTCGCATTGCTATGTCATTTGATTAGTTTAGACATGCTTTGTGTGAATGCCACTTGTTCAGTGTCTAATTACCATATATGTGAATTATGCATTGCCATCTTGTTGCAAGACATTATATATGTGAATTATACAATGCTATCTTGTTCCAAAGGCATTATATATGTGAATTATGCAATGCCATGTTGTTTAGCCAATCATCATGTATGTGAATTATATTATGCTATCATTTTTGTATTACGTGTTCCATTTGTCGAAAACATTTGTATATTCAACTACTCTTCCTGTGCATCATCCATTTGAAGCGGTGATGGAAGTATCTGGAGTGAAAACAAGGTATTCAGAGAAGACAATGCTACCTGCTGAAGCAGACATCTTGATGGTTACAAAGAGCTCCTCAGAGGAGGATTTAGAGACTGATGATCAGTCCTATTTCCCCCCTGAGGTCTATGCTCAAACTTGGCAAGGTTATATAACCCATGTAATGCATGTTGCCTTGCATTTCTTAGTTTTTACATCATATATGGATTGCCATCTGCTTACTTGCTTACTATATAAATTATATATTTGAATTATATCATGCCATAATGTTTACATAGTGCATACACATCATCTATCTGAATTATGGCATGGCAACCCATTTAATAAAGATATCATATAGTTATATCATCTCATCCTGTTTAGTGTTTACAGTCATCATATTTTGAATTATGGCATTCTATCCGTGAATGTATGTGAATTATGGCATGCCAACCTATTTAATAACCACATTACATAGTTATGTCATGTCATCCTGTTTACATAGTCTCATATTTTGAACTATGTCTTTCCATCTTTTTTTGTTAGCCATCATAATGTGAAATTTTGTCATGCTATCCTATTTAGTTAGCCATCATATATGTGAAATTGTGTCATGCTATCCTGTTTGGTTAGACAACATAAATATGAATTATTTCATGCCCACTTTTATTCCCCACTATCCATTGCACCTGTCTATCATACAATGTCTATACTTTCAATTACTTCTCTTGTTTATCAGCCATTTAAATTGGAGAGCGTGATAGCAGTATCTAAGGGAGTAACAACACGGTCTTCAGAAAAGATAGCGCTACCAGTTGATGCAGATAGAACCACGGTTGTACTTGCCCAAGGACCAGATCCACCACACATAACCCGGACTCTCGCAAATTGTACCCCTACCCAGTTGGACAGAGAACCAGCCACACCCCTTCTAACCCCAACCCCGGCAGATAGTAACCCAGTTGCAGTTGACACAGCACCGTCTCCACCACAGAGCACCCAAACACGAGCAGTTAGTAAGGGAACTGCAGTACCCTAAGCACGAGGACCACCACTCCGAATCCCAACTCAACGCTTAAAGGAGAAGAAGATTTGTTCTCAGGTCAGGTTCTGTAGCTATGGTTCATACTCCTTTGCTCTTGCATTACTGTATTTACTCATACCAACTATTTTCAAATTTGAAGGATGGAATTGAAACTCCAATGGCGTAACAGGTATGTTTTAAACCTGTTTCTTTAACTGGTTTTCTGTTGTAACCTGCTCTATGTTGATTTCAGTTTCAATTGAATAAACAGTTATGTTCTCATGTCATGCACATTACAAGTGTTGTTATTGCTCTATAGTTACCCACACTTATATTCTGTCTATTCTGCTTTGTCTAGAACAAATATTATTTAAACTATGTCTCTATCTTGATTTGGCAACAAAAATTAGAATGATATAGACCATAAAATGACCATGGTACATAGATATATGTTTGTTTCATGCTGTTATCCTGTCCACTTTACTACTGAACTCATTTACCTAAATGAGTTTCATATACAACATGGTAAACATGTGATGTGTCTGCTTGTTTCTCTTTTAGAATGCGGACAAAATATTGGAGAACAGTACCGCGTTATCCAATGGTAAAGGAAGTAATGCAGATAAAGTTGAAGATAGTGAGACATCCCTGTTGGTCTCCAAGAAAGCTGATAAAAACTATCTTGACGACAGTGAGGGAACCCAAAAGTCCTGTCTTGATGTAGTGTTCGAGTTACTGGCCACTACTGCTGGCACAAGCTCTTCAAACTGGCTGCCTGAATCAGTTCGTCTTCTTGACTCTCAACTTCAAGTTGAAAGACATCGATCAGATGTGCTGCAACAGGAAGCTGAAGGACCGAGGAAGTCCCTGCAGAATTCAGATGCATATTATCTGGTGCAACATCAAGCGCTAGAGGATTTAAGCGCCAAACAAGAGAATGTTAATAAGCTTGCTAAGCATCTTGCCAGCATTATGGGTACCCAGGATATTGTTTCCTGAGATCTTCTGAAGTGGTTTCAGTTCTGGATTTGTTTTGCTGTGGCATTTATTTGCGCTGGTCGCCAACTTTGACGACCAGTGTATATGATATGCTGCTTTGTTCCCTATATTTGCACTGGTGGCGAACTTTGATGCCCAATGGATGTAACATGTGTAATAGCCGTGATAGCCTAGCGTTAGTTGCCTGCTTATTTATTTCCTTGTTGTCTTGTTTATTTGTTTGCTTGTAGTCATTGCAGTTCTTTTTCTGCGGTTAGCTAGTGGCTGCAATAACCTATTTTTTAAAACTAGGCCACAATAACCATGGGCTAATATTTAGTGTAGTGACAATGGGCCTCTTACTGGCCGTAGAAACAGTGGGCCTTCTATGGGCCGTAGAAACAATGGGCCTTCTACGGGTCGTACAAACAATGGGCCTTCTGCGGGCCATATCATCAATGGGCCTTATACGGGCCGTATGATCGATTGGCCAAACATGGGCCAAACAGACTGCATTATGGCCGTAAACGGGCTAGAGTTGGAATCGTCCGTTCATGGGCCGACCATAACGGGCCATCGTTAATAGGCCATATTTGATGACGTTATGAAAATGGCCCAACGTATTAACGGACCACAAACGGGCCGACTGTAACCACGGGCTGAATTTGGCCCACAAGCAGAAAATGACAGTAACGGGTCGTAAGTAAACAAATGCTGGAAATGAGTCCAAGAATAAATGGGCTCTGAGAAGGCCGAAAGATAACATGGGCTGGAAATGGCCCAACGAATAACGGGCTATTAATGGGTGTAAAGTGATACACTGTTCATTACGGGCCAGTTTCACCATGGGCCTTTAATGGGTGTAAAGTGATACACTGTTCATTACGGGCCAGTTTCACCATGGGCCGTTAATAGGCCAAGAGTTACATAGGGCCTCATATGGGCTGAAAGAGGTCATGGGCCATACATGGGCCAGAAGTGAAAACGGGCTGGAATCATATTGGGTGGCCCAGATGACGCTACTAGGCCTAATTCGGATAGGGCGTAACGAGCCTTGGGTTAGCCGGCTGTAAATGGGCTATATGCGAACAGGTCGTTAACAGGCTTTACATGGGCCGGCCCGCCACCTTTTGACCAAGTCAAACGGGTCGGCCTTTTCACAGGAATGGGCCTCTATTGGGCCGTGCCACGTGTCGATGTATCATAGGCGCCTTTTGTCCAATGAGTGGATGACATCTGTCCCAACAATGAGCCGACACGTGTTTCCTCCAGCCAATGATGATTTTACACGTGGAAAATCTCCATTGGTCGGGGCTGTTAACGGGTTATCGGATCCAAAACCCGACCCGATAGCTTAATGACGTTCCGTTACGATGGATGCCACGTGTCGGTCACCCTTGACGAAAGCACTTCTGTGACGCGGGATTTATCATCATGGAAGTGGACACTTCCGTGATGATAATTTTGGTAATGTCATGGAACACTTCTATGACAGCACATGTATGACTATCTTGATTCTGTCAGAAAATGCGACCAACTGTGACAAACACGTATCATCATGGAAGTGTATTTTTTTTGTAGTGTTTGCACCATGGTTGAATCGCTGCTTGCTCGGTCCTCCTCATTTGCAGCTAACCCGTGGGAACCCGGTTACCGGGATCACCCCACCATCTTGCATGACACGCTCACGTCATTTTTCCTTTTGCCCCAGTATCTCCTTGAGCTACCAGAACCAATATGTTGTCGTGGCACCATTTTCGGATTCGTTGCTGTGGCACCCCTTTCGCTTCTGCCACGATGACTAATGCTTCATAATATGCTCATGTCAACTTTTAATAAAAAATGCATAAACTTGCACATGTCATCCGCATCATGATAACAACATCAAAAATGGGTAAAATTGTTGTTTGCATTAAATTGCTAAATGCACATGAGGATTTACCGGAATTGTTGTTTGATGTTTCCGGCCTCATTTAAAATGCCTAACTGTGGTTTTTTACTCATGCTTCACCTCTTTCCATGCTAACCAACATTTAATATTGTTGAGTACCTAAACGGGAGAGAACTAATTAATTGATGTGGTGTTTCATCAATATGCAACTCGTTGCATATGGAGCTCCACTTAATTTGTAGTATTGTTTGCTGCACTTTGCCATGACATGCTTCTTTAAACCGAACATGCATCATACTTGGTTGTTCATCATGCCATGTTTATGTGATGGTTGTTTACTATGTTGCTTGCTTCTTTCCGGGTAGCTTCTCTCGTTAGCTTCGGTTCCGTTCCGGAGTTGTGGGGATCTCAAGCAAGATGACCATACCCTCGAAATGACTTCTATCTTTGCTTGCTAGTTGCTCGCACTATTGCTATGCCGCGCTACCTACCACTTGCTATATCATGCCTCCCATGTTGCCATGTCAAGCCTCTAACCCACCTTTTCTTAGCAAACCGTTGTTTGGCTATGTTACCGCTTTGCTCAGCCCCTCTTATAGTGTTGCTAGTTGCAGGTGAAGATGAAGTTTGTTCCATGTTGGAACATGGTAATTGTTGAGATATCACAATATCTCTTATTTAATTAATGCATCTATATACTTGGTAAAGGGTGGAAGGCTCGGCCTTATGCTTGGTGTTTTGTTCCACTCTTGCCGCCCTAGTTTCCGTCATACCGGTGTTATGCTCCTTGATTTTTGTGTTCCTTATGCGGTTGGGTGTTATGTGAACCCCTTGATAGTTCGCTTTGAATAAAACTCCTCCAGCAAGGCCCAACCTTGGTTTTACCATTTGCCACCTAAGCCTTTTTCCCTTGGGTTCTGCAGACTCAAGGGTCATCTTTATTTTAAACCCCTGGGCCAGTGCTCCTCCGAGTGTTGGTCCAAACTGGGCGATGTCCGGCTCCCCCTGGGCAACCAGGGTCTATGCCAACCCGACGTCTTGCCCATCCGGTGTGCCCTGAGAACGAGATACATGCGACTCCTATCGGGATTTGTCGGCACATCGGGTGGCTTTGCTAGTCTTCTTTTACCATTGTCGAAATGTCTTGTAACCGGGATTCCGAGACTAATCGGGTCTTCCCGTGAGAAGGAATATCCTTCGTTGACCGTGAGAGCTTGTGATGGGCTCAGTTGGGACACCCCTGCAGGGTATAAACTTTCGAGAGCCATGCCTGCGGTTATGTGGCAGATGGGAATTTGTTAATATCCGGTTCTAGAGAACTTGACACTTAACTTAATTAAAATGCATCAACCGCATGTGTAGCCGTGATGGCTTTTTCCAGTGGAGTCCGGGAAGTGAACACGGTTCTTGTGTTATGCTTGAACGTAAGTAGTTTCAGGATCACTTCTTGATCATTTATAGCTTCTCGATCGTGCTTTGCTTCTCTTCTCGCTCTCTTTTGCGTAAGTCAGCCACCATATATGCTAGTGCTTGTTGCAGCTCCACCTCACTATCCTTTCCTACCTTTAAGCTTAAATAGTCTTGATCACGAGGGTCTGAGATTGCTGAGTCCTCGTGGCTCACAGATACTTCCAAACAGTTGCAGGTGCCGATGACACTAGTGCAGGTGATGCAACCCAGCTCAGGTGGGAGCTCGATGAAGATCTTGTTCGTTGTGTTGTTTCGTTTCCTATTGATAAGTAGTGGTGCCCAGTTGGGACGATCGGGGATCTAGCATTTGGGGTTGTCTTTATTTATTTTGGTTCCGTAGTCGGACCTTGATTGTATTCTGGATGATGTATGATATATTTATGTATTGTGTGAAGTGGCGATTGTAAGCCAACTCTTTATCCCTTTCTTATTCAGTACATGGGATGTGTAAAGATTACCCCTCTTGCGACATGCCTACCATGCAGTGATGCCTCTAAGTCGTGCTCCGACACGTGGGAGATATAGCCGCATCGTGGGTGTTACAAGTTGGTAATCAGAGCCTTCCCCGACTATGGAGCCCCCCGCTTGATCGAATCACTGACGTTGTTGAGTCTAGAAAAAATGTTTTGAGTCATATGATTATATATATCAGAGGGTATGATTCTTTTTACTCCTCAGTAACTTCATTGCTCTGGTGAGGCATCGTGATGTAGAAGTTTTGACTCTTCTCTCCTCAAATTTCATGGAATTTTTTTTAGGATCACGCGGGTATCTTGGAATCGTTCCGATGGTTTTGTGATGAGAACATTGTTCTTGGTGCCTCCTGACATTTAGGGGTTGTGGCACTGTCCCGGGGAGTTGAGCTCCGATGTGTTCTCGTCACAATTTTATCGTTGCAGTTCTGGAATACCTGAGTTCGCCGACATCAAAAATCTCTTTTATGCAGTTGTTGGTGAGATAACCTCGACGCCACCCAGTACTGGGGCGGTAGTTCGGGAGTATTTCCATAACTCGTATAACGGATGCTTTTCGAAGGCTGAGGTAAATGATTTCAGAAGGATTCTTTGTTATGTGTTGAAGGATGGATACAATTGGATGTAGGTATTGTTAGTTTGGTTGAGATATTATGCTTCCCCTGTATCCCCAACACCTGATTGCATAACTAGAAAGTTTTGGGAGTTTATAAGTGGGAATTCAAGTATCACGTAGGATATCTTTCCAACAGACACATGATACGATATGGATCTATCATATGTTTGTTTCCGGCTTATTTCCTAAGTCAATCCTTTGTTTTTGTTTTTTGATGTGCTATTCGAGTTGCTTCAATGTCAAGTGTTGATTCCATACCTTTCCTAAGCGGTGTTCTCATATTTCTATGTGGATGCTAATCCTTCATCATCATCGAGATTGTCATGTCAATTCTTTCCAACCGGTGTGCTTCTCTTCGAGTGGATCCGATCATTTCAACATCAGCAAGATCAATTATCAGTTCTTCTCAACCATGTTCATTTCATTCGTCCCAAGCTGCCTTTGTTTCCCTCCCTCCCATCCCTTTTCTTTAAGGACTCAGATTTCTTAATCAAGTATCCATCTTATTGATGTGAAGTCTCTCCATTCTTTTCGGTCAATATTCTTATCCGGTGATTCTCAGGAAGATACTAACGGAGCTTCAAGTTCATCATTCTTCGTTTCTTTTATCTTCTCCGGTGGATTCAAATCAAGATTTTGGTGTTGATCATATCCCTTTTCCTCGTTTCAAATGCTTTCTCATGCTGGTTCATCTCTTAATCATCCACTCCTCGCTATTCATTTGTTCTGGAGTGCTGAAGATATCTCGAAGATTCATGCTTCCACTCTGTATTTGTTCAAGCCTTTTCGAGATTGTTATCTCATTCAAGCCATTTAATTCAACCGGTGCAATCTCTCTTTCAAATCTTTCAACGATGTTTCTTTTGAGTGGCCCCTAACCCACAGGTCTTTTCCCAGAATCTTACCTGACTCTTCTAATTTTCCTGGAGTTATTCTCAAATTCATTTGTATGTTTGACGTAAGAATGAATTATCATCAGTCATTTGGATTTCTCCAAGATTTGTGAAATTCTTTTCATCGTTGGCTCAACCTTTCTATTCTCAACCTTTCTATTCATCATCCCGGAGTGCCTCAACAATTCATGGTGGTGTATATCATCATCATTCTCAACATTTGAAGACCGAAAAAGAGTTTCTCTCAAATCTTGGTTTGTTCTCAAAGATATGCGTGGTTCTAGCTTGATGCGATCCTCTCAAAATTGTTTTCGATTGTGAGAATTCTTTTCACCCATCTGGAGCAATTCAGGAGTCCTTTCAGTTTGATTCTCCGGAGGCCATCATTTCAGAAGATTTATTCATTCCAACTTTCAACTCTCATTCTCAAAATCATACCGGTGCATCTTTCGAGTATGATCTAAGCAGCTCATGATCTCTTCGTTTCACTTGTGTCTAAATTCTCTCAAGTATCTTCATTCATTTTTCTAATTCTTCTCGGTGTTTCCGTATCTTTTGTTCGTTCATTTTCAATTCTTACGGTGGTTTGTTCAAGATTTCTCTTCCTTTGTTTCATATCAATTTATTTGTTGTTTCAATCCTACCGGTGGTTCGTCGAAGACCTTCTCAAGTTTGCTCTATATCTTTCCGCAATCCTTTCCAATGAGAATGAGTAGTATGACAAATCCATTGTGTGCCATCAATTTATTTGATGAAGGATAAGCATAATGTAATTCTTACTCTTGTTTCATCGAGTATATTCAACTCCTTATTCTGGAGGTTCATCAAAATTCTTGGTTTCAATTGTTCATCTTTCTTTTCCCAGAGTACCAATATCTCTCAATTATATCACCACGAAGCTCCATCTAAATCATTGCAAGGCTCCTACCGGACTTCCTTTCAACTTACGTTTCATTTGATCATTCTTTTATTACCGGAGTTCTTCATGGAGGTTACATGGTGGTTCATTAAGGATTCCTTTCATTCTTCAATTGTCCTCAAGATTTCTCTCGAAGTTATGTTCCGCCAAGCTATACTCTCAAATAAACAAGGTGCTCAACACATGTCTTATTTTGAGGAGTTCAAGCATTCTTCACCTTGCGTCGCTAAGTGCAGTTCTTCCTATATTATCTTTTGAGGTGGTTTTATGTCATTCTTGACAATTTGAGTTCGTGTTTCATGATTCACATCTTGTCAAGAATGAGATATTTTAAATCCACCAATCTCTTCATTGGAATTATCTTGGGTTATATTTCACCTAAAGCCTTCCCTAAGGATTGTTGCTATCTATGGTGCTCATAAATGACCCAAGTTCTTCATTTATCCTCCCGGTGAAATAAGTTTCTCGTCTCCTTGTTGACCTCAATCCAATCTATTGCTTTCGTTAGTGGCAGAATTTCACCTCATAATTTTGAGACATTTTCCATGAGCCCACTACAAGCTTATTTGTTTCGTGGTTGGTTTTCCAACAACTCCATTATAACCTTCTTGGAAGGGTGCCTTCCAAGCTCATTTGTGGCAGGAGTTGTCATTTTCTTCTAAATTCTTTCCTTTCCAACGATCCAACTTCTATTCTTTCATTCCGTAGGAGGCATTGTGATGTTGCTCTCTTCACCCATCATCCCATTTTTGTGAAGATCATGTTCTTTCTTTTGCTTATCCATTGAACCGAAGTGTCGTGTCCTTCATTCAAGTTCTCTCATCTTTTCAAGTTTTGCCTCCCTTCTCAACCAGACTGTTGTCTGAAATCTTTCTTAACCCTTGTGCCATTTTTTGATAGTTTCAGAGGCATTGTGTTGTTGATTTCATGTTCAATTCCTTCCATTTACAGTCGGAGTGCTGCCCAAACTATATCATTCTTTTTTCCTTTTCTATCTTGTTTTAACCGAAGTGTTGTCGTAACTGATCTTTATCGTTCCTTGTACATCTCGTTTCAACCGGAGTGCTTGCATGTACTTCTTATCCATTGCACCCTTTTCTTATGTCTTTCAACCTACAAGGTTCTAGTAAGGTTCCTTGTTCCCCTTTTCTAACGGAGTGTTTTCAACTTTGTTCATCTCCATTGTATTCTTTTCTCGAAATTGTTTAAACTCTCAAGGTTCGTGGTTTCACTCATTTGTCAAAGAAGCAACTTAGTTTTACCTCTCCTCTTCCTCTTCCGTTTCCTCCGGTGCTATTACTAGATCTCGGGACGAGATCCTCTCGTAGTGGTGGAGTGTTGTGACGCCCCAAGACCGGAGCTTCGGGTGCCTTTCATGATTTCCGGGTTTTGTCGTGTGATTTGTTTGGTCCGTTGCATTTCATCATTGCATCATGTGCATTGCATCATGTCATCATGCAACCCATTTTAAAACTCAACTAAATAAATTGCATGGATCTTTGGGCCATTTAAACCAAGGGAATTCACATGGTGATTCTCTTTATAACTTATCGTCCCGATATTAGGGAGATATATCAAATATTCATTTAATTTGGAATTTATCACAACACACTTGCAAAAATAATCCCATGCCTTTTGTACTTCAAGTTTCACCTCCAAAACTTGGCAACAATTTTTTTATCTCTTTTATCGAGGCTCCTCTAAAAATCCGAACATTTTTTGGACCTTCCTTTTACCTAGTCCGAGTTCAAACCCATTTGGTTTGAATTTATACCTTTCGTTTATGCCACTTCTAATTTTCTTGGGTCAAACTCATTTTTGTGACACCGAGAAAATACCCTCCCGCGCAAGATCCACCCCCTAACCTCTCTTTCTTTTCTTCCTATCCCTGTTTTATTTTTTTATTTTTTTATTTTTTTCTAGACAAAGAAGAGAGCCTAGCTGAGCCTCCCAACTCGCGCGCTGGCCCATCTACTTCCCGGCCCGGCCGACCCCTTCCTAACCCTAGCACTCCCGCATTGCTCTCTCCCTTTCCCTCGTTCCCTCGCCGCCGCCAGAAGCCATCTCCCCTGCTCAATCCCTTCCTCCCTCCTATGCGTTCGCCGTTAGAGAGAGACAGGGAGAGAGCAGCGCTGCACCATGCTCGACCCCCACCTATCTCCTGCGATTCCTTCTCCCCTCATCCCCGACGCCACCTGCCTCCACTACTTCGAACACCGCACCACCAGGCCGCTTCCTCAGCCCCGTTCGTTTCTTCTCCATCCCGTCCCCTTCCCTGAGCTCTCTCTCTCTCTCTTGGACAGTAGGGCCTCCATGGACGCCAAGCCGCTGGTTTCCTCCGCGTCCTCACACCCTACCGGACCTCCGCCTGGCCCCGCTTGTCCGCTACCGCTGCCTATTGTTGCCCCGGCGCTGACAGCCATCACCGCTGCTATGCTTCATATCGAGAAGCAGTAGCTCGCATGCCCGAGTTGACCTCTCCGCTCGCCTTCTCCGCCTCGCAAGCCCTGCGAGCTACCATGTCTTCTCGGAGCCCCTTGTCACGTCTGCAAGTCCTGCCGGCCACCAAGACCCGCTACGCTGCCATCGCCTCCTTGCTGCTGCCCACCCAGGTCCTTGTGTTGCTTCGTTTCGGACCATCATGACCGGCAAGATCGACTACATGGATGCCGACTCCACAACCACCGAACCGGGATACGCCAAGGACATCTTCGAGGTTTTCGTCAAGTCCCATTCCGATGAATGTACACGCAACACCGACGTCCAGGAGCACCTCCTGCTAGTCGTCCACATGGAGCACATCAAGCCGGCAAGTCTGAAGACCCCAATGTACCCCGACGTCGATGACCCTCAAGTCCGTCTACGTGGTGATGCGCCAAGTACCTTTACCGCCATCTTCGGAATCGCCAAGAATGCCAAGACCCCTTTGTGGATTTCGACAAGTACAAACACCATCACCGAAGACCCCGTAGACGTCAAGTCCCTCGCCGTGACCCTGAACATCTACGGAAACTTGTGCGACTAAGAACGTGAATGACTAACATCGCCAAGATCGCTAGTACCACTACCATCAGCGAGGATCGATAGTACAACTACTTACACTACCATCGCCACAAGAAGGACAACTTCCCACAATGACCCGTGAACAACTACTTCCACGACGTCCGTGTACCACTAACGTCGCGAGAATGCCTACTTCCTTTACCAGACACGAACCACTCCGTAATTGCACTTTTGGGAAGGTATAACCGTCGGAACGATACCCGTGGACCGTATGCATGTGATGTATTGTATGAGATACCCATGTTTGCACCATGGTCGAATCGATGCTTGCTCGGTCCTCCTCGTTTGCCGCTAACCCGTGGGAACCCGGTTACCAGGATCACCCCACCATCTTGCATGACACGCTCACGTCATTTTTCCTTTTGCCCCGGTATCTCCATGAGCTACCGACACCGATATGTTGTCGTGGCACCATTTTCGGATTCGTTGCCGTGGCACCCCTTTCGTTTCCGCCACGATGACTAATGCTTCGTAATATGCTCATGTCAACTTTTAATAAAAAATGCATAAACTTGCACATGTCATCCGCATCATGATAACAACATCAAAAATGGGTAAAAATGTTGTTTGCATTAAATTGCTAAATGCACACGAGGATTTACCGAAATTGTTGTTTGATGTTTCCGGCCTCATTTAGAATGCCTAACTGTGTTTTTTTACTCATGGTTCACCTCTTGCCATGCTAACCAACATTTAATATTGTTGAGTACCTAAATGGGAGAGAACTAAATAATTGATGTGGTGTTTCGTCAATTTGCAACTCGTTGCATATCGAGCGCCACTTAATTTGTAGTATTGTTCGTTGCACTTTTCCATGCAATGCTTCTTTAAACCGGACATGCATCATACTTGGTTGTGCATCATGCCATGTTTACGTGATGGTTGTTTACTATGTTTCTTTCTTATTTCCAGGTAGCTTCTCTCGTTAGCTTCGGTTCCATTCCGGAGTTGTGAGGATCCGTTCGACTACGTCTGTTTGTCTTCTTCATGGACTCGTTCTTCTTTTTTGTGGGATCTCAGGCAAGATGACCATACCCTCGAACTCACTTCTATCTTTGCTTGCTAGTTGCTCGCTCTATTGCTATGTCGTGCTACCTACCACTTGCTATATCATGCCTCCCATGTTGCCATGTCAAGCCTCTAACCCACCTTTTCCTAGCAAATCGTTGTTTGGCTATGTTACCGCTTTGCTCAGCCCCTCTTATAGCATTGCTAGTTGCAGGTGAAGATGAAGTTTGTTCCATGTTGGAACATGGTTATTGTTGGGATATCACAATATCTCTTATTTAATTAATGCATCTATATACTTGGTAAAGGGTGGAAGGCTCGGCCTTATGCCTGGTGTTTTGTTCCACACTTTCCGCCCTAGTTTCCATCATACCGGTGTTATGTTCCTTGATTTTGCGTTCCTTACGCGGTTGGGTGTTATGGGAACCCCTTGACAGTTCGCTTTGAATAAAGCTCCTCTAGCAAGGCCCAACCTTGGTTTCACCATTTGCCACCTAAGCATTTTTCCCTTGGGTTCTGCAGACTCAAGGGTCATCTTTATTTTAAACCCCGGGCCAGTGCTCCTCCGAGTGTTGGTCCAAACTGGCGATGTCCGGCGCCCCCTGGGCAACCAGGGTCTATGCCAACCCGACGTCTTGCCCGTCCGGTGTGCCCTGAGAACGAGATACGTGCGACTCCTATCGGGATTTGTCGGCACATCGGGTGGCTTTGCTGGTCTTGTTTTACCATTGTCGAAATGTCTTGTAACCGGGATTCCAAGACTGACCGGGTCTTCCCGGGAGAAGAAATATCCTTCGTTGACCGTGAGAGATTGTGATGGGCTAAGTTGGGACACCCCTGCAGGGTATAAACTTTCGAGAGCCGTGCCCGTGGTTATGTGGCAGATGGGAATTTATTTATATCTGGTTGTAGAGAACTTGACACTTAACTTAATTAAAATGCATCAACCGCATTTGTAGCCGTGATGGTCTCTTTCCGACGGAGTCCGGGAAGTGAACACGGTTCTTGTGTTATGCTTGAACGTAAGTAGTTTCAGGATCACTTCTTGATCATTTATAGCTTCTCGATCGTGCTTTGCTTCTCTTCTCGCTCTCTTTTGCGTAAGTTATCCACCATATATGCTAGTGCTTGCTGGAGCTCCACCTCACTATCCTTTCGTACCTTTATGCTTAAATAGTCTTGATCGCGAGGGTGTGAGATTGCTGAGTCCTCGTGGCTCACAGATACTTCCAAACAGTTGCAGGTGCCGATGACACCAGTGTAGGTGACACAACCCAGCTCAGGTGGGAGCTCGATGAAGATCTTGTTTGTTGTGTTGTTTCATTTCCTGTTGATCAGTAGTGGTGCCTAGTTGGGACGATCGAGGATCTATCATTTGGGGTTGTCTTTATTTATTTTGGTTCCTTAGTCGGACGTTGATTGTATTCTGGATGATGTATGATATATTTATCTATTGTGTGAAGTGGTGATTGTAAGCCATCTCTTTATCCCTTTCTTATTCAGTACATGGGATGTGTAAAGATTACCCCTCTTGCGACATGCCTACTATGTGGTTATACCTCTTAATCGTGCTCCGACACGTGGGAGATATTGTCGGATGTGGGGTTCCGGTAAACCCTTAAGGTTTGAACACTTGGGTGCGTGCGAAGTCATTCCTTCCCACCAATGTAAGCCCTAGCTCGCTAAGATCTCGCGGACGAACTCAACGAACTCGCAACATAGAAAGACACAAGATTTATACTAGTTCGGGCCACCGTTGTGGTGTAATACCCTACTCTAGTGTGGTGGTGGTGGTGGATTGCCTCTAGGGCTGATGATGAACAGTACAAGGGAAGAACGGCCTCCTGAGGTTGAGGTGTTCTTGAGCTCGGCGAGCTGGTGTGTGTGTGAGGATGGTCTGAATGATCCGTCCTCTGTTCTCTCTTCTTCCGTCCTCTCTTCTCTCTGTCTCCCTCCATGGTGGTGGCTAGTCCTACTTATATAGGTCCTGGTCCTCTTCCCAAATATCGAGCGGGAAGGGAGCCAATAATGGCGGGCTAATTCGAAGGGGGACAGCTAGTACAAGCTATCCTGACAAAAGTGGTCTTCGCCCGCTAAAAGCTCTGTGGTGACGCCGTTTTGGGCTCCATGATGACCTCCGTCTTCCCGTCCTCCTGGTCTTGGCCTCGTTGCACCAATATAGAAACCTTTGCCTGATGCCTCGGTACTCTTCGCCTGCGCTGGCCTCCTTAGCACCAAAGAGGAAACAAGGACGCTGCGCGCGCTGGCGCCTGCCTGGCACCCGCGTGGTGTCATGCGTCATGTGGCTCACGTCACGAGGGTCTCGTTAGGTTTGCCCCGCCTTGATATCTCCGCTCGTTGTGAGCCTGCCTAGCTAGGCTACTCCCGAGGAGGTCTTGCGTCGTCCGCCTTGCGAGGGTCTTGGATGCTTTGTTGGTGAAGATGGGCCGTACGGTCTGCAGGCTTAGCCACGCCGCGGGCCGTAGGCAGGCATGTCTAGGGACCCCCGTTCCCAGGTCGCCGACAGTAGCCCCCGGGCCCAAGGTGTGCTCAGGCTTGGCTTCGCAGCGAAGCCAAGGGCCAAGTGCGGAGCGCCGCGGGCCCCCAAAGCATGTGGCGTTGATTGACGTGTGGCGGTTGATTGGACATGGGCGCCTCCGCTTCCCCACGCTTCCTCGGCAATTGCTTGACCTGACAAAAAGGCTAGCGCAGGCAGCACTTGCCTTCGTTGCTTCTTCCTTGCCTCGCTCTAGATCCCCTTTCTTGCTCTTCACCGCTGCTACCTCCAGATCTACCCTAGCCTTGCTCTGCATCTGCCGCTCATGGCACTGCGCAAGGTCAAGACTTCCTCGGCACCGGCTTGGTACGAGCCCGCTCTCGAGGAGCCCACCATCACGGAGAAGAGCCTCGCCTCCGTGTGCCTGCTGACAGCGGGGGAGAGAAAGGAGTGGGGGAAGACGGAGCTCCGGCTTGCGTCCGACGAGCCGGAGCCTAAGGGGAGCACCTTCTTCCCCTTCTTCTCGAGCAGCGTCGATGTTCGGTTGGTTCCTCCCTTCTCTGATTTCTTTTATGAAGTCCTCGACCACTTCAGGTTGCAGGCGTTGCACCTCCATCCCAACTCTGTCCTCCTCATGTCCATCTTCGCCTACCACTGTGAGGCGTACCTAGGCGTGATGACGTCAGTGGCACTCCTGCGCCATTTCTTCTTCCTCCGCGTCAGCGAGGGTCACATCTCTGGATGCGCCAACTTCGTTGCATCCGGCAAGGCCAAATCGATCTCGAGCACTGGGAAGAGGGCCAATAATATTCGGTCCAAATGGGTCATGATTCATGCCAAGCTCGCCCATCCGCGCCTGATGTTGCCGATGGAGGCGCCCCGGCAGGGCAAGGAGTGGCCCTGGGCGGAGCTTGTCGACAGACGGGCATCGTCAGTGTTGGGACAGATGATGACTGACCTGAAGCCGGGCAATGCGAGGGCGGCCAAGATAACGGGAGCGATGCTCCTGAGGGAGTTCCTGACGCTGCGGGTTGCCCCACTCAAGGCGTGCGCGCCCCTTCTGGGAGCTTGAAGGAGGGGAAAACAAGGCCCGTCTGAGGCCGGGGGACCTGCCTGACGACGAACTAGACGCCGTCCTGCGTCTCATAGTCGGAGACAACCAGGAGTACCCACCTAGCGCCTTCATTCCCCTGTTCCAACGCATGGACCGGGACGAATTCGTCGCCTCCAGGCCGACCTTTGATGCGCGCGGGCTGGTGCCGCCGGTGTTTTCGGGAGCTCCTATGGCACAGAAACAGGTGGAGGTGTCTTCCGGTGAGTCCCGCGGAGAGGAGGAGGAGGAGGTGGACTCAGAGAAGACCCCAGAAGAGGTGGGAGACCTCCCCTCTGAGAAAGGCCGAGATTCTCCGCACCCTTCCTAATGATGTCGAAGCCGACGCCTACCAAGGGGAGAGGGAGCAACCCCTCATCCCGACGAAGGGTAGGTCGTCGCTGGTGGTCCGTGGTGCCGCCTCCACCCCGGCGCCTCCTGGGGTTGGATCTGGTTCCGCCTCCGCACCGCCTGGCGCCGCCGGAGCCCGAACGCCTGCCCCTCAGGTCCCGATGCCGTCAGGCCTCAAGCTTCACAAGCGAAAGGTGGAGTACTTGGCGGTGAATCGGTAGGAGTTTTGAGCTTTGCTTTATCCTTGCCGGTACTTGTTATTTCCTGACGCTCGCCCTTGGTTGATCAGGCCGGCATCTTTGGCTAAGAAGAGGAAGGAGCGTACGGCGGCCGTGCCTCCCTCCGCAGAGAAAGGAGGCAGTAGCGCCCACATCTCCCCAGCCCGGTCGTCCTCGCAAGGCCAAGAAGAACATCGCCGCGTGGAGTCAGCCCCCATGGCCCTGCCGGTTCCAGAGGTGCCGGCGCTTGGCACAGCTCACGAGATCTCAGCTACTCCGAAACCCATGGTCTCCCGAGCCCTGGTGACGGTGCCGCTTCCTCCCTCTGCAGCACCTCCACTCCTTGGTTCCTCTGCTCTTGCTGCTGTCTTGGGGCGTGCCCTTTCGGACATGACCCGGCTGCAGGTGGATCTCCTGAGCACGGACCCGCGCCTGTTGGCCGGGCATCTAGAGCTGGCCTCTGGCTGGCTTCACTCTGACCTGGCGGTTCATGCAGCGCTGAGCCAGGCTGCTGCGGCTTCTGATGAGGAGAAGCGAGGAGCCGCCAGTGCTGCAGCCGATCGTGAGGCAGTGCTGAAAGACACCAAGGTCGCCCGTGACCTCTGCCAAGTGCTGGAGGGCGAGTGGCAGAGCCTGCGTGACAAGCACGCCGAAGAGGTACATTGCCGCCAGGCGAAGGAGGAGGGGATGAAGGCACGGGAGGAAGCCGTCAAGAACCGTGATGCTGAGCTGGCGGAGCTGGGGAGGAAGCAAGCCGCCGAGCGCAACCAGTTCAAAGAGTTGGAGCGGAAGATGGGGACGCGGGAGGCCGATCTGAATGCCAAGGCGCGAGTCTTGGCCGAAGACCGCATGGCCTTCACCGATCTCGAGAAGAGGTCTCGCAAGGCGCTAAAGACACTCTACGAGCACGGCCTGTAGAGGCTGCAGGATGATGTCTACTACACAACGTTCTTCTTGTAGACGTTGTTGGGCCTCCAAGTGCAGAGGTTTGTAGGACAGTAGCAAATTTCCCTCAAGTGGGTGACCTAAGGTTTATCAATCCGTAGGAGGCGTAGGATGAAAATGGTGACTCTCAAGCAACCCTGCAACCAAATAAGAAAGAGTCTCTTGTGTCCCCAACACACACAATACAATGGTAAATTGTATAGGTGCACTAGTTCGGCGAAGAGATGGTGATACAAGTGGTATATGGATAGTAGATATAGGTTTTTGTAATCTGAAAATATAAAAACAGCAAGGTAACTGATGATAAAATTGAGCGTAGACGGTATTGCAACGGTATCACATAACTATCCCTCAACATGCAACAAAGAGTCACTCCAAAGTCACTAATAGCGGAGAATAAACGAAGAGATTATGGTAGGGTACGAAACCACCTCAAAGTTATTCTTTCCAATCAATCCGTTGGGCTATTCCTATAAGTGTCACAAACAGCCCTAGAGTTCGTACTAGAATAACACCTTAACACACAAATCAACCAAAACCCTAATGTCACCTAGATACTCCAGTGTCACCTCAAGTATCCATGGGTATCATTATATGGGTATCATCTGTTCAACCAACACATAGAACCTCAAAGAGTGCCCCAAAGTTTCTACCGGAGATTCACGATGAAAACGTGTGCCAACCCCTATGCATAGGTTCATGGGCAGAACCCGCAAGTTGATCACCAAAACATACATCAAGTGAATCACGTGATATCCCATTGTCACCACAGATACGCACGGCAAGACATACATCAAGTGTTCTCAAATCTTTAAAGACTCCATCCGATAAGATTACTTCGAAGGGGAAACTCAATCAATTACAAGAGAGTAGAGGGGGGAGAAAACATCATAGGATCCAAATATAATAGCAAAGCTCACGATACGTCAAGATCGTATCACCTCAAGAACACGAGAGAGAGAGAGATCAAACACATAGCTACTGGTACATACCCTCAGCCCAGAGGGAGAACTACTCCCTCCTCGTCATGGATAGCACCGGGATGATGAAGATAGCCACCAGAGAAGGATTCCCCCTCCGGCAATGTGCCAGAACGGGTCTAGATTGGCTTTCGGTGGCTATGGAGGCTTCTGGCGGCGGAACTCCCGATCTATTTGTGCTCCCGGATGTTTTTAGGGTATATGGAGATATATAGGTAGAAGAAGTACGTCAGGGGAGCCACGAGGGGCCCACGAGGGTGGAGGACGCGCCCAGGGGGTGGGCGCGCCCTCCTGCCTCGTGGCTTCCTCGTTGCTTCCCTTACGCAGACTCCAAGTCTCCCGGGTTGCTTTCCTTCCAAAAATAAGTTCCGTGAAGTTTCAAGTCAATTGGACTCCGTTTGATTTTCCTTTTCTGCGATACTCTAAAACAAGGAAAAAACAGAAACTGGCACTGGGCTCTAGGTTAATAGGTTAGTCCCAAAAATCACATAAAATAGCATATAAAGGCATATAAAACATCCAAGGTTGATAATATAATAGCATGGAACAATCAAAAATTATAGATAAGTTGGAGACATATCACTGGACACCGACGAGGACGGCCCCACCCAGCTGCTTTCTCTCGTGGTGAAGGCACTTGAGGAGGTCGTCAATGGTCTCGGTCCCAATGCGGAAGCAGAAGCTCGCGTCGTGTCTTCAGCTGCACTGACTCACGTCCTCAGCCATCTATACCTCCGTGACCCTAACGCTCGCCTTGACTAGCTGCTGGAGCCTATGGCTGAAGATCACTGTGAAGCCGCCGCTGCAGCTGTTGAAGGTCAAGTGGAGGCTTTGCTGGGGAAGTTCCACGGCTTTGTCTCCGATCCTCTGTCTGGCGACGCCGCGGATCCTGCGGCTGAAGGTGAGAACATTATCGCCCACGGGGGAGCACCTTCCGCAGGCGATGGCGATATCCAGGGGTGACCTGCGGCTACTCTTCCCGTTTCATTCCTGCGACATGTATCAGGCCTCGTGGAGGTGTTTAGACTTTTCATTTGGTGTTGTGAGAACAATATGCTTGTAATATTTGCTTCGAGATTTGGTGAATTCCTTCCTATTTGCTTTGCATTCTGCGTCGGCAGAGCCTGGCCCCGCGCATACCTCAACCGCCATTGGGCCGACCGGAGACCAGGACGGACCAAGGAGTGAGGGGCTACGTGACTAGTTTGGCTCTTGAGTCGCGATGCTCAAGAGTCCCCCTTGACGCACAAACAACATATAGGGAGAGTTCGTGAGGATAGATTAATATTCTACGTCGGCAGAGCCCGCCCCCGCACATACCTCAACCGCCATTGGGCCGACCGGATACCAGGACGAACCAAGGAGTGAGGGGCTACATGACCAGTTAGGCTCCTGAGTCGCGGTGCTCAGGAGTCCCCCTTGACATGCAAACAATTTCCATACTTGCCCTCGCCGAGGCCTCGAGAGGGGCGTGCGACGCCCAGGTCCGGGGGACCTGGTTGGGTGGCGTGCGCTTGGGCGTGACCCGAGCGCAGCCCCCGTGCCCAGCCCCCTCATTCGGCTCTTCCGAGGGGAGGCGTTGTGGTGAGGCTCGGCGCTGAGCTCTGGGCTCCCTGAGGTTGGTACGACTGTGGGGCCGCCCTCAGTTGTTTATCACCAGCGCGGAGCATAGTGCTTACGCTTGTGCACGGGCATAGCCACTCCTCGGTAGTGTCGTCAGCCAGCACGGAGCATGGTGCTTCCACTTGGGCGTGGGATTGGGGCCCCCTCTGGGGGGAGCCCCCGGGGCGTGTACAGCCCCGCCCTGACACGCGGCTTGCACGGCAGGGCTGCGAGGTGTATATGGGCACTCGTGAGCCAGCGCAAGACTCACGAGGCCCTACCTCAAGGTGGGCTGCGCCTGGTCTTGAGTCTTGGTGATTGTATGTCCCTGCAAGGCGGTTAGATGCAAGCACTCTACGTCCTCAGGTCCCGGCCCTCGAGCGAGCTCAGCCGCCGTTGGTATGCCAGGTCGCGATGTTGTGGTCAAGGCTAGGGGGTGAGGGTTGGAGAGACAGTAAGAGCTCCTGAGTCGCAATGCTCAGGAGCCCCCCCTTAACGTGCAAGAGGATTGCATAGGATGAACAGACCCGTGGTGGGCAGCAATCAATCAGGTGACAACAGTTGGCAGGTTAAGCATGGAGAGCAGATCAACTTGGATAAATGCAGGAAGGTACATGCCACCGGGTCCGGCCCGAGTGGCATGGGGATGATGCAGCCCGAGGGGCGCCCCCAACAAGGTAAGCTGAAGACATAAGCAAAAGGGATACATGCCGCAGGGACGGACCCACACGGCCTGGGAATAATGCAGCCCGAGGGGCGCTCCTAGCTAAACGAGCTTGGAAAATGTCACCTAGTTCTGTAGGCGAAGCAGAGTTGGTGTAGCTGAAGGCGTGCGTTAGAGAAATGACTCCTCATGAGCCACCAGGACCCTGAGCCTCGGGAGGCTCTGGGGGCTCGGGAGGTTCCCTGAAGACCGTCTCCATCTCCCCCAGAACGGTGTGGTACCTGGCTTCCTGAGCCGCCAGGACACGTCGCATGTTGTGCTGATAGGCCGACGCCACGCTCGGCAAGCCAAAGGGCATACGAACGTAGCTGTGCGGCGGGCCCTCGCAGCGGCCCACACGCGAAGGCCAGAAATGCTCCTGAGACGCGGCCCTGTTGAGCCCTGGGATGTCGATGCAGACACGCAGCCCAGCATCCTTGCTAGGATGTGGAGCTGCACCTTATGGGTGGCCGTCGCCGCGCATGGCTCTTGCTTCTTGTAGTTCCTGGATGGTGTTGGTGATGAACTCCTGAGTGGTGGGCACTCCTTGCCCTGTGCTCTCCTGAGGGACACGTGCGGTGAAGCACGCTTCCAAGTGGTGCCCAAGCTCCTCCCTCGTGAGTTTGGCAAGGTCTGAGGCCCTCCAGAAAAGAGCCCCCAAGCCCTGCCTGAGGAGGGTGCCAGGCACGCCTTCCTATGCGACAGAGGGAGGCGCCCCTAGAGCGGGCGCCGGTCCTGACGTGGCTTTTGCCGCGATGCCGTCCTCCTGAGGTCCTACGCGGCGCGGCTGCTTCTTCTTGGGGATGGTCTCCAAAGGGCCTTCATTTCTGCTATCGGGGTCGTCGATTGCAGTGGCTTGAAAGGTGCGCTCAAGGGAGCACACCGCATCTCTCTCTTCACATGGGACCGTGATGATTCCTCCACTTCCTGGCATCTTGAGAACGTTGTAGCCGTGATGAGTGACTGCCATGAACTTGGTCAGGGCTGGATACCCGAGGATGGCATTGTACGGCAGGCGGATGTGCGCGATGTCGAAGTCGATGAGCTCGGTGCGGTAGTTCATGCGCTCCCTGAAGGTGACAGGCAGGCGGACCTGCCCTATCGGCGTGGAGGAGCCGTCGGTCACTCCTGAGAAAGGCTTGGTGGCTGGTGCTACGCATATGGCACTTGGAGCTTGTCGAACGTGTGGACGGACAGGACGTTGAGCCCTGCGCCGCCGTCGATGAGGGTCTTGGTGACCTGCACATTGCTGATGACTGGGGAACACAACATAGGGAGGGTGCCAGCGGTGGCTGCGCACTTGAGCTGATCCGTCGAGCTGAAAGTGATGGCGCATTGGGACCACCTGAGCGGGTGCGTGGCCTCGAGCTTGGGGAGCGCCGCGTTCACCTCGTGAGCAAACTGCTTGAAGACGCGCTGAGAGGCTGGGGCCTAGGCGCCGCTCAAGATGCAGGCGATTTCACGCGGCTCCTGGAAGCCCCCAGCCCCTTCGTCCTGGTGGTGGTCGTCGTTCCTTCTTAGTGGCTGTAGTGGGGGAAGACCGGCATTGCCCTGGGGGCGATCCTCACGAGGCGGGTCCCTCCAGGCGCCCTCGCGAGGCTGGTCCTGCCAGGGGTCCTCACGAGGTCGGTCACGCCACTCCTGGCGCGGGCCACGGTCGTCCCAGCGTCCACCTCCGTGGCCGTAGCCCCGGTCGTTGCGCTCGGGGCATCGACCGTAGCGTCCTTCTCATATGGCTCTAAGCTCTTGATAGTCACTGGTGTTGTGGGTGTTCAGGTTGTGGAAGGCGTAGAATGGTCGGCCGTTCTTGGATGACTCGGGCTGATCTCTGCACCGCTTGATGTCGGGCTCCGCTGCGAGCACAGCTACCTCCTTGCGCTTTACGTCCTTGGCCTTGGTCTTCTTCTCCTCCGCGCCCACGGCTAGCGGCTCAAGGAGAGAGAGGCGCCCCTCCTCAGCTCTTTTGCACCTGTTCGCCAGGTTGAACAGCTCCTGAGATGTGCAGAGCTCCTCGTGGATGGCGAGCTCTTCCTTCATCTTGACGTCACGGACGCCGTCGGAGAACGCGGAGATGATGGCCTCGTCCGTGACCTTGGGGATCTTGAGGCGGGTGTTGTTGAAGCGTTGGATGTACTTCTGGAGGGTCTCTCCTGGCTACTTCCAGATACGGCGCAGGTCACCCACGGCCGATGGACGGTCGCGAGTGCCCTGGAAGTTGGCGACCAAGCAGTCGCGCATCTCGTCGCAGGAGGAGATCGAGCCGTGCTGCAGGTTCAGGAGCCAGGAGCAAGGTCCATGCTTGAGAGCCATGGGACACCAGTTCGCCATGACCTTTTCGTCGCCGTTGGCCGCTTTGATGCTCAGCTCATAGAGCTGCAGGAACTCCACGGGGTCGGCGGTACCATCATAGCGAGGAGGCAGATCCGGCTTGAACTTGCCCGGCCAGGCGACGCTACGCAGCTCGGGAGTGAAGGCGCGGCAGCTAGCCATGGTTGTCGGGGCCCGCCTCGGAGGTGGAGGTTGGTCTTGACGAGGTGCGCGCTGCACCGCTACAGGCGGTGCGCGGTCTTGACGAGGTGGCACGGGGAGCGCAGGTGCAGCTTCTCGCAGCCGCGGAATTTCTTGGCAGCTTCTCACTTCACGCGCGGGCGCCGAGCGCGGCGGATCACGTCGCGGAGCCGTGCGCCTTGGTGCTAAGGCGACGTCTTGGGGCTGAGGTGGTGGAGGCGCACCATGAGACCCGTCGCCCGCGGCTGGTTGAGGGGGAGGTAGAGAGTGGGACGGCGGACGAACTCGGTGATGCATTCGAGCCACTCCTCGTAGAGGTCGTCGATGGGGCGGTAGCGCAGGAGCTCGTTCGCTGCAAGGAGCGCGGCCCGTGCCTCCATGGGAGCGCGGCGCGCGTGAGACGAAGAACCGGCAGGGGTCAGTGATGGAGTGGCGGTGCGGCCGTCCTGCCGCACCAAAGGATGCAGCGAGGATGCCTGCTGCTTGTTCCCCGCCGGGCCGGTAGCAGCGTTGGCGGCAAGGGACGGAGAACGGCGATGTGGCCCGCCGGCGGGAGCCGTTTGAGTGATGCGGGCGGTGAGGGCAGCCCGACGCTCAGCTCAAGCACGGCAAGCATCCGCCATGGAGACGACGGAGCGACAGAGTGACGAACTGATGGAAGGGAGGCTACGGCACACCCCTACCTGGCGCACGAAATGTCGGACGTGGGGTTCCGGCAAACCCTTAAGGTTCGAACACTGGGGTGCGTGCGAAGTCTTTCCTTCCCACCAATCTACGCCCTAGCTCGCTAAGATCTCGCGGACGAACTCGGCGAACTCGCAACACAGAAAGACACAAGATTTATACTAGTTCGGACCACCGCTGTGGTGTAATAGCCTACTCCAGTGTGGTGGTGGTGGATTGCCTCTAGGGGTGATGATGAACAGTACAAGGGAAGAACGGCCTCCTGAGGTTGAGGTGTTCTTGAGCTCGGTGAGCTGGTGTGTGTGAGGATGGTCTGAATGATCTGTCCTCTGTTCTCTCTTCTTCCATCATCTCTTCTCTCTATCTCCCTCCAAGGTGGTGGCTAGTCCTACTTATATAGGCCCTGGTCCTCTTCCCAAATATCGTGCGGGAAGGAAGCCAACAATGGAGGGCTAATTCGAAGGGGGGGGCAGCTAGTACAAGCTATCCTTACAAAAGTGGTCTTCGCCTGCCAAAAGCTCTGTGGTGACGCCGTCTTGGACTCCATGATGGCCTCCGTCTTGGCATCCTCCTGGTCTTGGTCTCGTTGCACCAATATAGCAACCTTTGCCTGATGCCTTGGTACTCATTCGCCTGCGCTGGCCTCCTTAGCACCAAAGAGGAAACAAGGACGCTGCGCGCACTGGCGCCTGCCTGGCGCCCGCCTGGTGTCATGTGTCATGGCTCACGTCATGAGGGTCTCGTGATGTTTGCCCCGCCTTGATATCTCCGCTCCTCATGAGCCTGACTAGCTAGGCTACTCCAGAGGAGGTCTTGCGTCGTCCACCTCGCGAGTTGGATGCTTTGTTGGTGAAGATGGACCGTACGGCCTGCAGGCTTAGCCACGCCGCGGGCCACAGGCAGGCAAGTCTAGGGACCCCTGTTCCCAGGTCCATTGCCTCCCTGGTTCGCCGGGTTATGCTGCTACCCTCTGGTGTTGCTGCTCTTCTTTCCCTTCCCTGGCTTTTCATCATCAGACTTGGGGTCCTTGGTACCACCTGAGTCAGCATACTTAACCAGAACTGCCATCAGCTCCCCCATATTACTGCAGTGGCGCTTGAGCCGCCCCAACTTCTATTTGAGGGGCAAAAAACGACAAATCTTCTCCAACATCAAGACTGCTGAGCCGGCGTTGATTTGATCCGAGGAATGAAAAATAGTTGAGACCTCTCGTACCCAATGGGTTGTTGACTCGCCCTCTTCCTAGACGCAAGTATCCAGATCCACAATTGACATAGGCTACTTGCATGTATCCTTAAAATTCTGAATAAAACGTGCCTTTAACTCGGCCCATGACCCGTTGGAGTTAGCCGGTAGCCCCTTCAACCAGGTGCGAGCTGTTCTGTCCAACTTCATGGTGAAATATTTAGCACACGCAACATCACTAACATCCAGCAATTCCATGGCCATCTCATAACTCTCGACCCATGCCTCAAGAGGTATGTCGGTCGTATAGTTAGGTACTTTGCGAGGGACCTTGAAGTCCTTGGGCAAACACTCATTACGCAGAGCCGGCACCAAACACGGCACACCCAAAGTCCTGAAGGTCACACCTGTCTCCACTGAAGTTGTCGGACGAGCCAGGGAATGCTAATGAGCCGCATACTGATCCGCTAGCTCAGCCTGACGACGCGCTCTTCCTTGATCCACTACGTTCTAGGCATTAGCCCCGCCGTCTGCCGGGTTATGTCCACGGGGCGGGTGACTGTACCGCCCACTGCTTGATACAACTAGCTCCTCGATATGCCTGCTATAAGTCCGACTCGGGCGGGGGGTGAATGGATCCTCTCATGACTGTGAGAATAAGCTGCCTGTTGGGCCAAAGCCGTCTGAAGTAATTCTCCGGCCCGTCGTATCTCCATTGCCGCCAGTGACTCACCCTCAGCTGGTAGAGCGGCCAGTCGTGTTGCCGCAGCAATTATATTATCCAAAGGGTTAGAATAATGACCCAGCGGCATTGACACTATTGAGGCGGAGTAATATTCAGACATGGTGGCTCTGTCATACGCGGCTGAACCAGTGCTCCTAACCCAGGTGCTTCACCCCGGTTTACATCTGGCGGGTTACTGGTCCCTGCTCCAGGCGTGTTAAAGAGGTTCGTTGCCTCGTAAACCAAAGGCAAACGAGTCTGATGCCTCCTCCTCATGACCTTGTTCGAGGCGTTCTGATCCATCATGAGCCGGAAAGACTCCGACTGAATCCGCTGCACCTGAGTATCCAAAGCGGCCCGCTCCGCAGCCATCCTAGTATTCTCCGCATTCAGCTCCTCCTTGGCATGTGCTATCTCATCACGCAATTTCGCAATTTCCGCATTATGCTGATCCTGATCTGCCGGGTTAACAACCAATGTCAACAATGTTGTTAGCTTATCCAGCAGGTCGGTTACGACTTGAGCTGGTAGGCGCTCAGGGCCTCCTGCCCCGGCAGCCGTTGCCGCTACTGACCCAGAGATTATTGCTGCCGCAGTCGAGGAGTTCGACACTAGTTGCGTACCGACCATAAAGATTGCAGCTCTGTTCGGCGGCTCATATGGGTCCGGAAAACTGTCGCCGTCGAAATAGCCCCCAAGCCGGCCATCTTGCAGCTGGTATAGTGATTCAGTTTCCCTAGATGACTCACCATCCAAGTAAACGACCGTCTCACCGCCAGACATAGTTTTATCCTCAGGTTCCGCTCCATGGATGAATCCCACGAAGGCACACTTCACGGCAGGCTGAACTCGGGTGGGTCTCGCACGCTGAGCTATCTCGATGATGTCGGTGCAGATGTCCGGCTCGGGGCCCGGCTCGCCGATCTTGCCGATGAAAAAGTGGATTCCGCTGAAGGGGACTCGGTACCCGTACTCGATTGAGCCGGCCTTGGGGCCCTAGCCTGCATCGTTGATGTAGAGCTTGCCGCAACGACTCTTTGTCATCCGGCCCACAGCGTATCCCTTGATCCCTTCGAAGTTGCCCTTCAAGAACTCGAAACCACCGTGCGCTGGTCCCATGGTGGGCGCCAACTGTCGTGGGATTGACACGGCAGATGTCCTAGTGTGAGGACTTAGTCGTGGAGCCATCGCACTAGGTTAGCTTAAAGGGGTTAAACAGGACAAAGGACATGGGAGTTTTATACTGGTTCGGCCCCTTGTGGTGAATGTAAAGGCCTAATCTAGTTGGAGGTGGTATTGCTAGATCTTGATTACAAGTGAGCGAATACGCTTAACCTAGTTCTCGGTTTGTTGTCTGTTGTCCTTAACTCGCCACCGGATCGTACCTTTATATACTCAGGTTGACACCCGGTGGCTTACAGAGTCCCGACCGGCTTATAAATGTATCCGGCTCGGTGACTTAATTACAACTACCTTATAATACACGTCATATACATATGGCAGTTTATACCTATGGGCCTTGAACCGTCTTTGGGCCTTTGGCTCTTCATAAGTCATCCTCATGAACCGCCATCTTCAATTCCTTCATGCGTTGTCTTGTGAGTCGCCAGGAGTATAACCCGGCCCCTCCTGGGCGGGTTAACTCGGTAGCTATATCCCCAACAGGCTAGGCTGCTCAAAATGGAGAGGGGGCTGCTTAAATAGGCAGGGGTCTAGGGTTAGGGGTTTGAGGGAGTTTCGGAGCCCTCCGGTCGCGATCCAACGGTTCCGGTCGGAGGGGAGGTTAGTGAGCTACCTGTGGGCTATGTGGAAGGGGTTGGGATGAGAGGAGATAAGATAGATAGGCCCGGCATCATATTTTGAAGACCGAAAATGTCTGACGTTGGACAGGCTATAATGTCGTTACAGTTATCCGTTGGGGTAACAAACGGACTCTAAATGCAATGAAATTTGGCAGGCGGTCTACCTACAATAAAAAATACCGCATGCCAACTTTCATACCATTCCAAGAAAAAAATTTATCCCACTTATAAAATAATATTTCAGAAGTGTCGCGGGTGCATGCGAGTGTGAATGGGTTCGAAACGGACAACAGAGAGAACTTGGAGACCCGAACGGATGCAACTTTTGAAAAACATGCAGATGAAATGCACATGATGACATTGCAAAGTGCAACACGCCAACGAATGACATGGCAACGACGGCGAATAACCAGAAGACATCGGGCGCATTGGTCTCGGGGCGTCACACACCCACCCTTGAGAACATAGGGTGTCTGTGCCTCAAGGGTCGCGTATCGCGGTTAAGTGGTCAAGTTCGTCGCCTTGGCATTGCACATGTTTAGAAGTACTTGTAATTAGGTGAACACCAACCACCACAATTGACTTAGAAGGATGAGAAACAACGATATGAATGGGGTACCATGTTCTAATAGAAAACCTTTACCTGAGAGAGAACGCTTTTAGTCTTTTGGCATGTACAAATGCAGTGCATTGGCATGTTTGCTTCAGTTGATCAATTGTTTTTCACTTAGCAGCATGTAATTGATGACCAACTATGCCAATAATGTCCTTAGCAGCCGGTAATTGATGACCAATTATGCCAGTAATGCATTTTCTTTAGCCAAGATAACTTAATTCAGGCGACTTTTCAAACATGCAAATTATGCGACGGTTTGAGTTGCGACACACGGGAAATTAAATACAAAGGGGCAACTATTCGTTTACTAGGGATAGTGAGATGGGGAACGGGAAGAGAGACAGTGCTTGCAGTTCATCTCGCAACGACAGTGTCTTCTTTTTCTAAGAACCGCAAGCCTTGCGTTTCGGCCAAGCCCGAATAGTACAAAAAAACAATTACAGAAAAGGATAATTGAAAAACCATTCTCAAAAAACATTTGTTAAAAATGTTCTTTTTATAGAAATATTCCAATTTAGTAAAAATGTTAACAATTCTTTTAAAGGTGTTCCAATTTTTATGTAAACATTAACTTTTATAAAAATAAGAAAATTTCCAGGTTTAACCTTATAATTAACATTTATTAAATTAGATATAAAAAAGATGCACAATGGCACATGAAGAAGGTATGTTTTTTAGGCTAACCACACACTTTATTTATTGCTCAATTATGTTTTGAGGAATACAAGTTTTTTTATTTGTAGCACATGAAGCAGGTTGTACCTCTTTTTTGCTGGGTGCAACGCACGGCCATTTATACTAGTGTTTCAAGGTGCTAATGGTAAGGTTGGTAAGGTTGGTAGACTTCTCCAATGCGTCCCATGGCGATGTGAGCTTCCATACTCTTTCCTAGACTCCAAGTTGGTGCATCAAAAGAAAACTCTATGGGCTCAGTGACTGGCATGAACGTCCTTCCTGGAACTTGAACTTGAATCATCCAGCGCTCTTCTTCAGGTAAAGTGGCGTTGTAGGTTTCTGTGAAGCTTGGTACTCCTATGTTCAGGTATCTAGTGACTTCCTTCAAGTGGCGTCCAAAGGGTCTATCTTCATCCGGTTGGGTGAACTTGTTCCTTGCATCCGCCATCCTAAAGAGTAGAAAAGATGAGAGGTCAGAAGAGAAGAGATTGAGTAGTGATCTAGGTCTTTAGCTTAGTGGTCGTGTCCTACAGTCAGCGTGTGCTCTGATACCATCTCTGTAGCGACCAGACCTCAAACAGTATGATCTCTATGCTCCGGTGTCATCCCTGGATCAGTAATGCTTACACCACACAGTACTCGGAGGATTTATAGCAGAGTAGCAATCACACACTTATTACATCGAGTGTCTCAAAAGAGAACTTGTTACAATAAATATGGCTTAAGGCTATCTAATTACGATAACAGCGGAAGGCTTGGAAGATAAGTGAGTCCATCAACTCCAACGGCATCACTGAGTATAGAACCACGACCTAAAAACTCCTTAATCGTCGTCTGAAAAGTCTGCAACATTAACATTGCAGCCCAAAAACGGGTCAGCACATGGAATATGCTGGCAAGGTAACACATAGAGAGTAGTGGAATGCAACAGCTATACTATATGCATATTTGGCTGGTGGAAAGCTCTATGGTTACAGTTTTGCATAAAGCCAATTTTTCCCTACTTCAAAAGGAATAAATTTAATTACTATCATGGTGGTTGTTAAACATTGAGAATGGTTGACAGCATTCTCAATCCCAATTAAGCATCATCATTAACCCAACAACATTAATTTTAGAGTAACATGTTGAGATTCACATGATAATCCAGATACTAGATACTCAAGATGTCCATAACCGGGGACACGGCTAATCATGATTAGTTTGTTACACTCTGCAGAGGTTTGCGCACTTTTCCCCACAAGACTCGATCGCATCCGTTGGATTTCTCGCACTACATGGTGTTTGAGAAACGGATGACCGAGACACAGTCTTTCAGAAGCGCTAGCACCTTACGATGGATAGATCGGTACACCTACTTTCCCCTACATCTTCTAGTCTACCCTGTAAGAGTTCGCACGACTTAATCAACTATGCCAGAGCCCATAATGGCTTGTGGCTGCACACGGAAGTTTCTAGTTTGAAAAATCTCATGATCCCTTTGAGCCTGGGTGGCGGTCCAAAAGAAAACAGGCAGGTCCTGGAATACCCAGGTGCCTCAATCCACCCAGATGTGTGTTTAAGTTGCCACCTTAGATAAACCATTAATTATCAATCTCACATCTGTCATGGATTTCACTCACCCAATCCACGTCAACTAGCATAGCATGGCATAATAAGCAAACGTAGAAGTAACTCCCAAAGGTTTGATAATAAACAGGTAATAGGTACTACCTCATCTACTTCCCATCCCACAGTTTAATTAGTTCCTAATCATGCAATGTGTGAAGATTGATATAATGCAAAAAAACTGGGTTGTAGAAAAGGTATGATCAAAATGTTACTTGCCGTGCTGATGATCCGTGAAACCTAACGATTCGAAGTAATAGGTGGCGCACTCCGGGTACTCTATCGCAGGCAAACAAACAAGCATACAATAAGTACTCATCTAATGCACAGGTAAAACTCAAATAAGATATCTAACCAGAAGGTTCAACTTAAGAACTCCGGTTGGCAAAAAGAATCAAATCGAACGAAGCAAAGAAAGTCAAACGGCGAAAGAAAACAACTTCGTTCTAGTAATCTGAACCTAAGTCAAATTTTACAGTAGCAAAAAACTTGTTTAAGTTGATTATTCGGATAGAGGGTTTCGAGACGAAACTCCAGGCGCTTGAATCGCCTGATTCCGATAAACGAGCGAAAAGTTAAACTAAAACGAAAATCGGATCAGAAATCGCGATCATAAAATAACCGCGGAAAAATCTGACGAAAAAGAAAAACGACGAATGGATTTTTTTTAAACGGCACGGATTTCGAGGTGCGGCGAACCTCGGGCGACGCGCGGCTCCGGCGGATCGGCGGCAGGGCGGCGGCGGCGGCGGCTGGGGCTGGGCACGGCTAGGGTTTCGGGGCGGCTGGGCCTTCGGGCTGGCTTGCCCTGGCTTATAGAGGCCCCGGCCAGGCGGAGTCCTGGCCGAGTACGGCCCATAGTCGGTTCCGCTTTTTTTTTCGCTTGGAAGAAAAAAAATAAAAAGAAATACTAAACGGACTCCAAAAATTCCGAAATAAATTTTCCCGGGCTTCTAAAATCAAGCTCGACAAAGTGAACATTTATTTGGGCCCTAAATGCAATTTTTAAAAACACGCATTTTTCCTAATTCAAATAAAAACAACAACAAAAACTCCGAAATAAAACTATTTGATTTTTTTATTAAATCCCCAATATTTCTATATTTTGGGAAAGTCATTTTATTCCCTCTCTCATATTTTTGTAATAGAAATAATTGATGATAAAATAAATAAAATCAAATGATCCTATTCTCAAAATTTGAGAAAAAAACTCAAATATGAAAATAACGAAATCCCCAACTCTCTCCGTGGGTCCTTGAGTTGCTTAGAATTTTCTAGGATCAAAACCCAAAGCAAATAAAATATGATATGCATGATGATCTAATGTATAACATTCCAAATTGAAAATTTGGGATGTTACATAATGGCGCACCTGTATCTGGTGCGCCACTGCTATAGCAGTGGCGCACCAGATACAGGTGCGCCATTAGTATCCTCATTACTAATGGTGCACCACACCTACAGTGCGCCACTACTAACAATTTTTTCTATTTTTTTATCTTTCCTAAACTAGTAATGGCGTACCAGGGCATAGTGCGCCATTACTAGTTTTACCTAGTAATGGCGCACCACACACTCTGTGCGCCACTACTAACGAATTTTTTTACTTTTTTTTTCAAAACTAGTAATGGTGCACCAGGGTATACTGCGCCATTACTAGTTCAAACTAGTAATGGCGCACCACAACCACAGTGCGCCACTACTAACAATTATTTTTCTATTTTATTTTTTGCAAAACTAGTAATGGTGCACCATGTAACAGGTGTGCCATTAGTAACCAGGGTTACAAATGGCGCATTCATAGGTGGTGCGCCATTGGTAGCTTTGATCAAATGCACCCCCTCACCTCGTGGACCGCCTTTTCAGTTTAAAAAAAAAGAAAATGATGGAAATGTCAAAGAAATAAAAGAAAATAAGTTTCCCATGTGATATGTGGTCTAGTTGCTGGGAAAATTTACAAATATGAAATTCGACTTTATTTTCAAAATCTCTCTGGAATTTAGTAAAATGGGCATAACTTTTGCATACGAACTCGGATTAAAAAGTTTTTTATATGAAAAAACATCTACTCAAAAAGTTACATCCGAATTGAACGGGGGAAACAAAGTTCAAGATTTTCAGAATCCCCAAAAACCTAACAGAATGAAAGATACGAGGCTTTTAAGATCTAGAGGGGAGGAAAATGGAAAATAATTCAAACCTACTAGTGGCGCACCATTTGCTAGGTGCGCCACTAGTAACAGAAAAAACATTGGTTTCGATTTTTTTGGAAATGTTTTTCAAAATATGATACGTAATATGACCGGGAAGTTTGAAATATTTTTTCAACATTTCATCACACTCATGAACATGAACAAAGTCCTAGACATCAACAGGTTTAATAGGATTGATATGATAGATATATCAACAAGTGCCTGTTAAGTGAGGTGGTGCTGGGGTTGGATAGAACTACGAAGTTAAGCGTGCTCGGGCTGGAGTAGTCTAAGGATGGGTGACCTTCCGGGAAGTTTGACCACTTAGTGCGATTTGACTTGAGATTAAGCATATTGACCTGAGATTAAGCCATAGTGACCCGGGATTAAGAAAAATTGGTAAAAAAAAATCTGAAAAAAAATTGTTACTAAGTCAAATAGTAATGGCGCACTTCTACGCATACTAATGGTGCACTATATGTGCGCCATTAGTATTTGTTACTAGCAGCGTGATAATAATGGCGGATTAAGAAAAAAATAAAAAATTGAAAAAAATTTGTAAAATTTTTTTTTTGAAAAAAATTGTTAGTAATGGCGCACTTCTATGTGGTGCGCCATTACTAAGTCAGATAGTAATGGCGCACTTCTACGCATACTAATGGCGCACTATATGTACGCCATTAGTATTTGTTACTAGTGGCGTGATAATAGTGGCGCACCTGTAGTGCGGCATTAATGGCAAAAACAGGTGCGCCACTAATTAGCCTTTTCCTAGTAGTGATGATGGATGAAGAAATAAGGAGTGGCAAGAGCCTAAGCTTGGGGATGGGCGAGGCACCCCAAGGTAATATTCAAGGACTCCCAAGCAACTAAGCTTGGGGATGCCCCAGAAGGCATCCCCTATTTATTCTAAGAATTATCGGTAATTTTACTTGGAGCTATATTTTTATTCGTCACATGATATGTGTAAATTCTTGGAGCGTATTTTGTGTTTATTTTTTTCCTTTTTCTTTAATGAACCATGCTAGTATGAGATAGTCCTTGGTTGATTTATAGAATTCTCTTTGCACTTCACCTATATATTTTGAGTATGGCTTTATAGAATGCTTCATGTGCTTCGCTTATATCATTTGAAGTCTGGATTGCCTCTTTCTCTATGTATAGAAAACCGCCATTTGTAGAATGCTCTTTTGCTTCACTTATATTTTTTAGAGCATGGGCATATATTTTGTAGACAGAATTAAATTCTCATGCGTCGCTTATATCTATTTAGAGAGTTGACAAGAATTGGTCATTCACATGGTTAGTCATAAAATCCAACATAAAACATGTAGATCACTGAATATGATATGTTTGATTGTGGTGATATAAAGATGGTGATATTAGAGTCATGCTAGTAAGTAATTGTGGATTGGTAGAAATACTTGTGTTAAGGTTTGTGATTCCTGAAGCATGCATGTATGGTGAACCGTTATGTGATGAAGTCGGAGCATGATTTATTTTTGATTGTCTTCCTTATGAGTGGCAGTCGGGGATGAGCGATGGTCTTTTCCTACCAATCTATCCCCCTAGCAGCATGTGTACTAGTACTTTGTTTCAATGGCTAATAAACTTTTGCAATAAGTATGTGAGTTCTTTATGACTAATGTTGAGTCCATGGATTATACACAGTCTCACCCTTCCATCATTGCTAGCGTCTTCGGTACCATGCATTGCCCTTTCTCACCTTGAGAGTTGGTGCAAACTTTGTCGGTGCATCCAAACACCGTGATATGATACGCTCTATCACACATAAGACTCCTTATATCTTCCTCAAAACAGCCACCATACCTACTATCATGGCATTTTCATAGCCATTCCGAGATATATTACCATGCAACTTCCATCATCTGTTGGGGAACGTTGCATGGGAAACTAAAATTTCCTACGCTCACCAAGATCCAATCTAGGAGATGACCATCTACGAGAGGAGAGATTAGATATACATAGCCTTGTAGATCACTAAGTGGAAGCGTTAAGAAATGCGGTTGATGTAGTCGAACGTCTTCGCAATCCAATCATGATCTGTCCCGTAAACGTCTTCGCGATCCAATCATGATCCGTCCCGCGAACTCCCGATCCAAGTGCCAAACTGACGGCACCTCCGCGTTCAACACACGTACGGCTTGATGACACCTTCACCTCCTCGATCCAGCGAGCGATGGTTAAGTAGTATCTCGCGTCCTCTGGCAGCACGACGGCGTGGTGGCGGTGGTGGTGGCAGAATCTCAACAGAGCTTTGCTAAGCACTACGGAGAGGAAGAGCGATGCGAGGGAGAGGAGCGACAACATCGTGGCATAGAGATGTGCTCAAGGGGTGTGGCTTCCCTCTCTCTACCTCTCCATATATAGGGGGAGGGAGGAGGGGGTGGCGCCCCTAGGGTATTCCCTAGGGGGCGGCGGCCAGGAAAGATGGGATCTCCCCTAGGGTGACTTGCCCCCCAAGCCGGGAGGTGGGAAGCCCTAGGGGAACGCCCCCAACCCTCCTGGTTACGTGAGATGGGGTGAAGGGGACGCTCATCCCCTTAATGGGCTGGTTTGCCCCTCCCCTTGGCCCATGGGCCCCCCAACACTTGCCGGGGCCCCCCGAAACCCCTTTCGGTGACACTAGTCAACCCCAAAACAATTCTGGACTCCAATACCCTTCGTCCAATATATCGATATTCACCTCCGGACCATTCTGGAGTTCCTTGTCACGTCCGAGATCTCATCGGGACTCCGAATAACCTTCGATAGCCACCATAATGACTCAAGTATACTTATATCGTCACCAAACGTTAAGTGTGTACAACCTGTGGGTTCGAGAACTATGCAGACATGACCAAGACACCTCTATGGTCAATAACCAATAGCGGGACCTAGATGCCCATATTGGTTCCTACATATTCTACGAAGATCTTATCAGTCGAACCTCCGTGTCAAGGATTCAGACAATCCCGTATGCAGTTCCCTTTGTCTATCGGTATGTTACTTGCCCGAGATTCGATTGCCCGTATCTCCATACCTAGTTCAATCTCGTTATCGGCAAGTGTAACGCCCTCGATGAGGCTATATCTCCCACGTGTCGAAGCACTACTTGGAGGCATAACCGCATTGAAAGCAATGTCGAAAGTGAGGTAATCTTCGCAAACAACCCATGTAATACATAAGGGAAAAGAGATACATAGTTGGCTTACAATCGCCACTTCACACAATTACATGAATAAAGCATTACAACATCCAAATACAAACAAGGTCCGACTACGGAACAAAAATAAAAGAAGAACCCCAAATGCGACACGGTCCCCAATCGACCCCAACTGGGCTCCACTACTGATCAACTAGAATGAAACAACACAAAGGACAAGATCTTCATCGAGCTCCTCCTGAGCTTGGTTGCGTCATCTGCACGGACTCAACGGCACCTGCAAACTGGTTTTGGAAGTATCTGTGAGCCACGGGGACTCAACAATCTCGCACCCTTGCGATCAAGACTATTTAAGCTTATGGGTAAGGTAAAGGTATGAGGTGGAGCTGCAGCAAGCGACTAGCATATATGGTGGCTAAACATACGCAAATGAGAGCGAGAAGAGAAGGAAAAGCACGGTCGATAAAACTATGATCAAGAAGTGATCCTATAGCAACCTACGTCAAGCATAACTCCAACAACCGTGTTCACTTCCCGGACACCACCGGAAAGAGACCATCACGGTTACCCACGCAGTTGATTCATTTTAATTAAGTTAAGGTTCAAGTTATCTACAACCGGACATTAACAAATTCCCACCTGCCCATAACCGCGAGCACGGCTTTCGAAAGTTCAAATCCCTGCAGGGGATCCCAGCTTAGCCCATGACAAGCTCTCACGGTCAACGAAGGAATAGACCTCCTCCCGAGACGTTCCGATCAGACTCGGTATCCCGGTACAACAAGACATTTTGACAGGGTAAAACTAAACCAGCAACACCGCCCGAATGTGCCGACAAATCCCGATAGGCTGCACATATCTCTTTCTCAGGGCACACTCAGATTGTCTTAGGTACGGGTAGGCCAGCCCAGAGTTGCCCCTAGTGGCCACCGGCAGCTGACAGGTTGGACCAACACTCAGAGGAGCACTGGCCCGGGGGGGGGGGGTAAAATAATGATGACCCTCAGGAGCGCGACTCCCAAGGGAAAAGAAAAGGCTAGGTGGCAAATGGTAAAACCAATGTTGGGCATTACTGGAAAAGCTTTACTTAAGGCGAACTGTCAAGGGGTTCCCATAATAGCCCAACCGCGTAAGCGACGCAAAATTCGGGAACATAACACCGATATGACAGAAACTAGGGCGGCAAGAGTGAAACAAAACACCAGGCATAAGGCCGAGCCTTCCACCCTTAACCAAGTATATAGATGCATTAATTGAATAAGATATATTGTGATATCCCAACAAGTAAACATGTTCCAACAAGGAACAACATCTCCATGTTCCAACAAGGAACAAACATCAATCTTCACCTGCAACTAACAACTCTAGAAGAGGGGCTGAGCAAAGTGGTAACATAGCCAATCAACGGTTTGCTAGGACAAGGTGGGTTAGAGGCTTGGTTCAACAATATGGGAGGTATGATAAGCAAGTGGTAGGTATCACAGCATAGGCATAGCAAAAGAGCGAGCATCTAGCAAGCAAAGATAGTAATGATTTTGAGGGTATGATCATCTTGCCTGAAATCCTGCAAGGAAGAAGAACGAGTCCATGAAGAAGACAAACGGATGTAGACGAACGGGTCCTCACAAAAACTACGTTACCGGAACTGACCTGAAGAAGCAAACACCGGAAAGAAGCACACAACATAGTAAACAACCAACACATGAACATGGTATGATATGCGCGGTATGCGATGCATATGCATGATTTGACAAGGAATTCATGAACCTGGCCTCAACATGGAAATCCAAGTGTGCCACTGGAAAGGTGAGATGAAATCGCTTGAAAACGATATAAAGAACGCCGGAATCGGTGTTACGGTTTGGAAATGGCAAGCGATTCAAATATGACACCGGTCTGCGATTTACAGCAAGTAACCATCTAAATGCAAAAAGATGAACATGCTACAGCACCCAAACAAGACAACAAAATACATGGCAGGGATGCATTCATGATGCTTAACAAAAGTATAGCACTGAGCTACGGCCAATTCCTCCATTAACATGTTCAAACAAGGATGGCAAAAATGCATATGGCAAACAGATTTCAGACTTAGTGAAATTAACACTTGTCTGGAATTTCAGATCAAATAGCACTCTTTGGAGCATGAAAACTATATGCTACAGGACCTAAACATGGCAAATAAAACATGGCATGGAGCTACTCAAAGAGCTTAACAAAAGTCCCTTAGTGACCTTGAGCCAAAAGGGATCATAAAATACATTTGAAAGCATGTGAACATGGCAAAAACATAATCAGTTCTCAGACTTAGTGAAAACTGGAGCATGCTGAAACAGATATCAAGTAGGCATGTTTACGAGCTCGATGCACTCACTACAGAGCAAGTCATGACAAGCTAAGCATACACCCATCAAGAATACACAAAAATCAAGCTAGACATGGCAAGAACAATAGCATAGCATGCACGGATCAAGTACAACATCATCGGCAAAATCGCTAACAAGTAGACAATCTGCCCAGATTCACGAAGTAGCAAAAGTAGAGCTCGATTGACTCAAGCTAGGGTGCTCCATAATTGCAAACAAAAGCATGGATGGATAGGGCACTACTAGATTAACAAAAGATCCTTACTGATCATCCTCAAAAGAGGCCCGGATCACTAGGAAACAACATGAACATATGGCATAATGAGATAAACAGACCAAGGACTTAGTGGAAGTGCTAAGTCCCTGAAATCAGCATTACCAAGTGCACCACTTTGCAAGCTTGTGCTAATCACCACACATATCACAAAAATACATGGGTTGCACCTCTGGAAAGATGGAAAAACCCTTAACAAAACATATGTAGAGCTCATGGGCATATCATGCACACAATAATCATGGCAAAAATGACAAATATCTAAATAGAGTAGCAGATCAGAAAAATAACTCAAGTAGCACTCTTCTAACAGCATTTCGGGCATCAAGATGAACTCAAATGAAAATGATGCAATGGAATGAAATGATGTACTCTCTGAGGCGAACATTTTGATATGCCATATGCATGAATCGGAGCTATGGATGCAAAGTTACGATGCGATGAAGATGGGCACATGGATCTGAAATCTCAGGATTTAGGGAAAAATCAACCTCTCACAGATCTCAAATCTAGGGTTGGCACGGAATCCGAGGCGCGGACGGGGTTCGACGGAGCACGACCGGAGACAGTGACGACGGTGGCCGGAAGACGCGGGATCTCGCCGGAGATGGCGGTTCCGGGCCGGATCTCGCCGGATCCGGCTGGATCCCGGCGCGGGGTGGCGGCCTGTGAACGCGGGAGGCGGCCGGTGGGGTCGGTGAGCGGCGCGGCGCCCGTCACCGGTGATGGACGGAGTTGGATGGCAGCGGTGGCGCGCTCCGGCCGGGTGGCGCGGCGACCGGAGTGACGCAGGCGCGCGGCGGCGGAGAAGGGAGTCGGGCGGCGCGGCGTGGGTGGCAGCGCGGGGCGCGGTCGGGCCCGGGGCGGGCCGGGCGGGCCACGGCGGTGGAGGCGACGTGGCGGACGCGGAGTGGTTGGGCGCGGCGGCGGGTCTGTCCGTCTAGGGCGGACATTGTTCGGTGGCGCGATGGAGAAGAAGGTTAGGGTGTCATCCGCGAGAATTTCGGGGATGACCACATATTTATAGGTAGAGGGAGCTAGGAGAGTCCAAATGAGGTGCGGTTTGTGGCCACGCGATCATGATCGAACGCTCTAGATGATGGAGAGGGTTTAGGTGGGTTTTGGGCCAAATTGGATGGGTGTTGGGCTGCACACACACGAGGCCTTTACGGTCCCTCGGATAACCGTTGGAGCATCAAACGAAGTCGAAATGGTACGAAACTTGACAGGCGGTCTACCGGTAGTAAACGAAGGCCGCTTGGCAAGTCTCGGTCCAATCCGGAAATGTTTAATCCCCACACACAAGAAGAAGATAGAAATGACCACCGGAGGAGAACGGACCGCCGGAATGCAAAACGGACAACGGTGAAAATGCTCAGATGCATGAGACAAACACGTATGCAAATGAAATGCACATGATGACATGATATGCAATGCATGACACGCAAGCAATGACAAGGCAACAACAGCGAATAACTGGACGACACCTGGCACATCGGTCTCGGGCCGTTACAACACTCCACCACTACGAGAGGATCTCGTCCCGAGATCTAGAATGGCACCGGAGGGATAACGGAAGAGAAAGAGAAGAGGTAAAACTAAGTTGCTCCTTTGACAAATGAGTGAAACCAAAGAACCTTGAAAAGGTTGAACAAATTGAAAGAAATAAAACAACGGAGAAGAACAAAGTTGAAAGCACTCCGTTAAAAAAGAGAAATAACAAATAACCGATTCAGGTAGGACTTCGGTTGAAAAGAGATGAAGACTTGATGAAATGAAAGAACTTGAGCAAAGGGGCACAATACTCCGGTTAAATGGCTAACCCAAGAAAAGCACACGATCCTGACAAAACGAAAAGATGGGTTGAAGAGAGCAACATCACAATGCCTCCGGAACAAAAATAAGAATGGAATGGAATGAATGAAGGGGAACACGATCTTGAGAGAGCACACTTACCACAAATACTAGACCGGAGTTGTTGGAAAACCAACAACGAGAAGAATAAGCTTGATATGGACTTATAGAAGACATCTCAAAATTATGAGGTGAAATTCTGCCACTAACGGAAAACAATGGATTGGATTGATATCGACAAGAATACGAGAAGCTATATCACCGGGAGGATAAAAGAAGAAGTTGGGTCATTTATAAGCACCATAATTAGCAACAATCCTTAGGGAAAGCTTTAGGTGAAATATAATCCAAGATAACTTCAATGAAGAGGTTGCTGGATTGAGAAGAGCTCATGCTCGAAGGACTTGATGGGTTTAAACTATCTCATACTTGACAACTTGCGAATCATGAAACATGAAGGGACATTGTCAAGAAAGACATAACACCATCTCAAAAGATAAGGGGGAACAATTGCACTCCGGATTGCAAGATGAAGAATGCTTAGGCTCCTTAGAAAAGAATCTTGATGGAAACTTCGAGAAGGAATTAAATCCTTGGTGAACCATCATGTAGAGCCTCCATGAAGAATTTCGTTAAACAAAAGGATGATCAAAACGGAAAGAAAAAGAAGTTGAAAAACACAAGGTGAGTCCTTGTAAAGATTTAGATGGATCTCCATGATAATTAGAGCTTGGAACTCCGGGAAAGAAAGATGAGCACTTGAAACCAAGAATAAGTATGATGACCCACTCCGGAAAACAGGAATTGAATAAACTCGATGAAACAAGAATAAGAATTGCATTATGCTTATCCTTCACCAATTAAATTGATGACAATCAACGGATTCGACATATTACTTATTCTCGTAGAAAGGATTAAGATAGATATAGCGCCAACTTGGGAAGATCATCTTTGAACCACCGGTAAGATTGACAAAAAATAAATTGATAAGGAAGAGAAACCTGGAAGAACCACCGCAAGAAATGAAAAAGAATGAAGAAAAGATAAAGGAACACCAGGAAAATTTTGCAAATGAACGAAGATGCTTGAGAGAAACTAGCTACATGAGAACGAAGGGATCATGAACTGATTAGAGATCACTTGAACGAAGCACCGGTAAGATTTTGGAGAACCATCGCTGAAAGCTGAGAATGAATAAATTCTGAGATGATGGACTCCGGATGAACAAACTGAAAAAGGCTCCTGAATTGCTCTGGAAGGATGAAAAGAATTCTGACAATCGAAAACAATTATGAGAGGATGGTCTCGAACTAGAACCACGAATCTCTGAGAGAACGGATAAAATATGGATGTAAAAACTCTTCTTCGGTCTTCAAATGTTGAGAATGACGACAAGAAACACCACCATGAATTATTGAGACACTCCGGGATGATTAAAAGAGGAGAGGTCAAGCCAACGATGAAAAGAATTGTGAAAGATCTAGGAGAAGGCATTTGACTGATGATAACTCATTCTTACGTCAAACTTGGAAAAGAATTTGAGAGTAACGCCGGGAAAATAAGAAGAGTCAGGTAAGATCCTGGAAAAAGACCTGTGGGTTAGGGCCCACTCAAAAGAAACACCGTTGAATGATTCAAAAGAAAGGTTGCACCGGTTGAATTAAATGACTTGAATGAGATACCAATCTCGAAAGAGCTTGAACGAATGCAGAGTGGAACACATGAATCTTCGAGATATCTTGAGCACTCCGGAACAATTAAATAGCGAGAGGTGAATGAATATGAGGTGCACCGGCATGAGAAGGTATTTGAAACAAGGAGAAAGATATGATCAATGATGCTTGAATTTAAACCACCGGAGAAGAAAAATGAGTGAAGGTTAGCGAACTTGAAGCTCCGTTAGTATCTTCATGAGCATCACCGGATAAGAAGATTGACGGAAAAGGAATGGAGAGGCTTCCCATCAATAAAATGGATACTTGAATAAGAAATCTAGGTCCTTAAAGAAAAACAAGGGAGGGAGGGCGGGAAAAACAAAGACAATTTGGAATGGATGAAACGAACACCGTTGAGAAGAAGTGATAATTGGTCTTGCGAATGTTGAAGTGAACGGATCCACTTGAGGAGAAGCACACCGGTTGACAAGAGGATTGACATGACAATCTTGATTATCAAGAAGGATTAGTATTTGCATCGGAGTATGAGAACACCATTTGGGGAAGGTATGGAATCAACATTTGACATTGAAGCAACTCGAATACCACAACTCAAAACAAAAACAAAGGGTTGACTCACAGAATAAGCTGGAACAAACATATGATAGAGATTTTGTCCGAAGTTTTCGTGGTGGGGCCTACACGGGCTCGATCATACAGCACCATCATGTACAAGGCAGTGCACATGACATATGAAGCGTCCCCGAGTCGGCATAGCCAAGGACTCTTTAAGACACAACGAGACCACTGTAAAACCGACCGTGAATAGGCGGACCACTAGACGTCGAACCCCAATTTCATATCATACATCTGTCGGGAAGATATCCTAAGAGCTACTTGAATTCCCACCTATGAAACTCCCGAACCTTTCCGGTTATGCAATCAGGTGTTGGGGATACAGGGGAAGCATAATATCTCACCCAATTCTAGCAAATCCTACATCCAGCTGTATCCATCCTTCAACACATAACCGAGAAAAACTTCGGAAACCATCTACCTCAACCTTCGAAAAGCATCCGTTATACGAGTTATGGCAATACTCCCGAACTCCCGCCCCAGTACTGGGTGGCGTCGAGGTTATCTCACCAACGAACTGCATAAAAGAGATTTTTGATGTCGGCGTACTAAACTCAGGTATTCCAGAACTGCAACGATAAAATTATGACGACAACACCTTAGAGCTCAACTCCCCGGGACACTGCCACAAAACCCCTGACAGGAGGCACCAAGACAATGTTCTCATCATAAAACCATCAGAACGATTCCAAGATACTCGCGTGATCCTAAGAAATTTTTTAGTGAAATTTGAGAAGAGAATAGTGAAAACTCTACGTCAGGATGCCTTACCAGAGCGATGAAGGGACTGAGGAGTAAAAAGAATTCCTAAAGTCTCCGATATATAATTCCTAAATGACTCAAAACATTTTTCTAGACACAACTCGGCTGCTAAAAACGATCAAGCAATGGGGCTCCTAAGGTCAGGGAAGGCTCTGATACCAACTTGTAACGCCCTCGATGCGGCTATATCTCCCACGTGTCGAAGCACGACTTGGAGGCATAACCGCATTGAAAGCAATGTCTTAAGTGAGGTAATCTTCGCAAACAACCCATGTAATACATAAGGGAAAAGAGATACATAGTTGGCTTACAATCGCCACTTCACACAATTACATGAATAAAGCATTACAACATCCAAATACAAACAAGGTCTGACTATGGAACCAAAATAAAAGAAGAACCCCAAATGCGACACGGTCCCCGATCGACCCCAATTGGGCTCCACTACTGATCAACTAGAACGAAACAACACAAAGGACAAGATCTTCATCGAGCTCCTCCTAAGCTTGGTTGCATCATCTACACGGACTCAATGGCACCTGCAAACTGGTTCTGGAAGTATCTGTGAGCCACAGGGACTCAGCAATCTCGCACCCTTGCGATCAAGACTATTTAAGCTTATGGGTAAGGTAAAGGTATGAGGTGGAGCTGCAGCAAGCAACTAGCATATATGGTGGCTAAACATACGCAAATGAGAGCGAGAAGAGAAGGCAAAGCACGGTCGATAAAAGTATGATCAAGAAGTGATCCTATAGCAACCTACGTCAAGCATAACTCCAACAACCATGTTCACATCCCGGACTCCACCGGAAAGAGACCATCACGATTACCCATGCAGTTGATTCATTTTAATTAAGTTAAGGTTCAAGTTATCTACAACCGGACATTAACAAATTCCCATCTGCCCATAACCGTGGGCACGGCTTTTGAAAGTTCAAATCCCTGCAGGGGAGTCCCAACTTAGCCCATGACAAGCTCTCACGGTCAACGAAGGAATAGACCTCCTCCCGAGACGTTCCAATCAGACTCGGTATCCCGGTACAACAAGACATTTCGACAGGGTAAAACTAAACCAGCAACACCGCCCGAATGTGCCGACAAATCCCGATAGGTGCTGCACATATCTCTTTCTCAGGGCACACTCAGATTGTCTTAGGTACGGGTAGGCCAGCCCAGAGTTGCCCCTAGTGGCCACCGGCAGCTGACAGGTTGGACCAACACTCAGAGGAGGACTGGCCCGGAGGGGGGTAAAATAATGATAACCCTCAGGAGCGCGACTCCCAAGGGAAAAGAAAAGGCTAGGTGGCAAATGGTAAAACCAATGTTGGGCATTGCTGGAAAAGCTTTACTTAAGGCGAACTGTCAAGGGGTTCCCATAATAGCCCAACCGCGTAAGGGACGCAAAATCCGGGAACATAACACCGATATGACGGAAACTAGGGCGGTAAGAGTGAAACAAAACACCAGGCATAAGGCCGAGCCTTCCACCCTTAACCAAGTATATAGATGCATTAATTAAATAAGATATATTGTGATATCCCAACAAGTAAACATGTTCCAACAAGGAACAACATCTCCATGTTCCAACAAGGAACAAACTTCAATCCTCACCTGCAACTAACAACGCTAGAAGAGTGGCTGAGCAAAGCGGTAACATAGCCAATCAACGGTTTGCTAGGACAAGGTGGGTTAGAGTCTTGGTTCAACAATATGGGAGGCATGATAAGCAAGTGGTAGGTATCGCAGCATAGGCATAGCAAAAGAGCGAGCATCTAGCAACCAAAGATAGTAATGATTTTGAGGGTATGATCATCTTGCCTGAAATCCCGCAAGGAAGAAGAACGAGTCCATGAAGAAGACAAACGGATGTAGACGAATGGGTCCTCACAAACGCGACATTACCAGAACCGACCCGAAGAAGCAAACACCGGAAAGAAGCACACAACATAGTAAACAACCAACACATGAACATGGTATGATATGCGGGATGCGGTATGCGATGCATATGCATGATTTGACAAGGAATTCATGAACCTGGCCTAAACTTGGAAATCCAAGTGTGCCACTGGAAAGTTGAGATTAAATCGCTTGAAAACGATATAAAGAACGCCGGAATCAGAGTTACGGTTTGGAAATGGCAAGCGATTCAAATATGACACCGGTCTGCGATTTACAGCAAGTAGCCATCTAAATGCAATAAGATGAACATGCTACAGCACCCAAACAAGACAACAAAATACATGGCAGGGATTCATTCATGATGCTTAACAAAAGTCTAGCACTGAGCTACGGCCAATTCCTCCATTAACAGGTTCAAACAAGGATGGCAAAAATGCATATGGCAAACAGATTTCAGACTTAGTGAAATTAACACTTGTCTGGAATTTCAGATCAGATAGCACTCTTTGGAGCATGAAAACTATATGCTACAAGACCTAAACATGGCAAATAAAACATGGCATGGAGCTACTCAAAGAGCTTAACAAAAGTCCCTTAGTGACCTTGAGCCAAAAGGGATCAGAAAATACATTTGAAAGCATGTGAACATGGCAAAAACATAATCAGTTCTCAGACTTAGTGAAAACTGGAGCATGCTGAAACAGATATCAAGTAGGCATGTTTACGAGCTCGATGCACTCACTACAGAGCAAGTCATGACAAGCTAAGCATACACCCATCAAGAATACACAAAAAGCAAGCTAGGCATGGCAAGAACAATAGCATAGCATGCACGGATCAACTACAACATCATCGGCAAAATCGCTAACAAGTAGACAATCTGCCCAGATTCACGAAGTAGCAAAAGTAGAGCTCGATTGACTCAAGCTAGGGTGCTCCATAATTTCGAACAAAAGCATGGATGGATAGAGAACTACAAGATTAACAAAATTTCCTTACTGATCATCCTCAAAAGAGGCACGGATCACTAGAAACAACATGAACATATGGCATAATGAGATAAACAGACCAAGGACTTAGTGGAAGTGCTAAGTCCCTGAAATCAGCATTACCAAGTGCACCACTTTGCAAGCTTGTGCTAGTCATCACACACATCATAAAAATACATGGGTTGCACCTCTGGAAAGATGGCAAAACCCTTAACAAAACATATGTAGAGCTCATGGGCATATCATGCACACAATAATCATGGAAAAAATGACAAATATCTAAATAGAGTAGCAGATCAGACAAATAACTCAAGTAGCACTCTTCTAACAGCATTTCGGGCATCAAGATGAACTCAAATGAAAATGATGCAATGGAATGAAATGATGTACTCTCTGAGAAGAACATTTTGATATGCTATATGCATGAATCGGAGCTATGGATGCAAAGTTACGATGCGATGAATATGGGCACATGGATCTGAAATCTCAGGACTTAGGGAAAAATCAACCTCTCACAGATCTCAAATCTAGGGTTGGCACGGAATCCGAGACGTGGACGAGGTTCGCCGGAGCACGACCGGAGACAGCGACGACGGTGGCCGGAAGACGCGGGATCTCGCCGGAGATGGCGGATCTGGGACGGATCTCGCCGGATCCGGCCGGATCCCGGCGCGGGGCGGCGGCCTGTGAACGCGGGAGGCGGCCGGCGGGGTCGGTGAGCGGCGCGGCGCCCGTCGCCGGTGATGGCCGGAGTTGGATGGCAGCGGTGGCGCACTCCGGCCGGGCGGCGTGGCGCCCGTCGCCGTTGATGGCCGGAGTTGGATGGCGGCGGTGGCGCGCTCCGGCCGGGCGGCGCGGCGACCGGAGTGACGCAGGCGCGCGGCGGCGGAGAAGGGAGTCGGGCGGCACGGCGTGGGTGGCAGCGTGGGGAGCGATCGTGCCCGGGGCGGGCCGGCCGTGGGTCGGGCAGGCTGCGGCGGTGGAGGCGACGTGGCGGACGCGGAGTGGTTGGGCGCGGCGGCGGGTCTGTCCGGCTAGGGCGGACATTGTCCGGTGGCGCGATGGAGAAGAAGGTTAGGGTTTCATCCGTGAGAATTTCGGGGATGGCCACATATTTATAGGTAGAGGGAGCTAGGAGAGTCCAAATGAGGTGCGGTTTGCGGCCACGCGATCTTGATTGAACGCTCTAGATGATGGAGAGGGTTTTGGTGGGTTTTGGGCCAAATTGGAAGGGTGTTGGGCTGCGCACACACGAGGCCTTTACGGTCCCTCGGATAACTGTTGGAGCATCAAACGAAGTCCAAATGGTACGAAACTTGACAGGCGGTCTACCGGTAGTAAACCGAGGCCGCTTGGCAAGTCTCGGTCCAATCCAGAAATGTTTAATCCCCACACACAAGAAGAAGATAGAAATGACCACCGGAGGAGAACGGAGCGCCGGAATGCAAAACGGACAACGGGGAAAATGCTCAGATGCATGAGATGAACACGTATGCAAATGAAATGCACATGATGACATGATATGCAATGCATGACACGCAAGCAATGACAAGGAAACAACAGCGAATAACTGGACGACACCTGGCACATCGGTCTCGGGGCGTTACAGCAAGTCTCTTTACTCGTTTCGTAATTCAAGTTCTCGTGACTAGCTCATTGGTCACATTGCTTGCAAGCTTATTGTGATGTTGTATTACCGAGTGGGCCCCGAGATACCTCTCCGTCATACGGAGTGACAATTCCCAGTCTTGATCCATGACAACTCAACAGACACCCTCGGAGATACCTGTAGAGCACCTTTATAGTCACCAAGTTATGTTGTGACGTTTGGTACACACAATGTACTCCTTCAGTGTCAGTGAGTTGCATGATCTCATAGTCATAGGAACATATACTTGACATGCAGAAAATGATAGCAATAAACTTGACATGATCATATGCTATGTTCATAGTTTGGGTCTTGTCCATCACATCATTCTCCTAATGATGTGATCCCGTTAGCAAATGACAACTCATGTCAATGACTAGGAAACCATAGCCATGTTTGGTCAACAAGCTAGTCCGACAGAGGCTCACTAGGGACACGTTGTTGTCTATGTATCCACACATGTATTTGAGTTTCTGATCAATACAATTCTAGCATGGATAATAAATGATTATCATGAACAAGGAAATATGATCATAACCAATTTATTATTGCCTCTAGGGCATATTTCCTACAGTCTCCCACTTGCACTATAATCAATAATCTAGTTCACATCGCCATGTGATTAACACTCATAGTTCACATCGCCATGTGACTAACACCCAAAGAGTTTACTAGAGTCAATAATCTAGTTCACATTACCATGTGATTAGCACTCAATGAGTTCTAGGGTTTGGTCATGTTATGCTTGTGAGAGAGGTTTTAGTCAACAGGTCTACAACATTCAGATCCGTGTGTACTTTGCAAATCCCTATGTCATATTGTAGATGCTGCTACCACGCTCCACTTGGAGGTATTCCAAATGGTTGCTCCACTATACGTATCTAGTTTGCTACTCAGAGTCATCGGATAGGTGTTAAAGCTTGCATCAACCTAACCCGTTACGCCGAACTCATTATCACCTCCATAACCAAGAAACATTTACTTATTCCTCTAAGGATAATTTGGACCACTGTCTAGTGATGCACTCCTAGATCACTCTTGTACCCCCTTTCCAGACACGTGGCAAGGCACACATCAGGTGCGGTACATAGGAGGGCATACCGTATAGAGCCTATGGCTAAGGAATAGGGGACGACGTTCGTCCTTTCTCTTCTTCTGCCGTGGTCGAGCTTTGAGTCTCAGTCAACTTCACACCTTACCACTCAGGCAACTCCTTCAAAATCATGTCTAGGTATGTGCTCTATGAAAGTCTTATCAGGCGTCTTGATCTATCTCTATAGATCTTGTTTCCCAATATGTAAGCAGCTTCACCCTGGTCTTCCTTTGAAAAACTCCTTTCAAACAACCCTTTATTCGTTCCAGAAATTCTACATCATTTCCAATTAACTATATGACATCCACATATACTTATTAGAAATGTTGTAGTGCTCCCACCCACTTTCTTGTAAATACAAGTTTCTTGCAAACTTTGTATAAACCCAAAAGCTTTGATCACTTCATCAAAGCGTATATTCCAACTCTGAGACGCTTGCTCTAGTCCATAGACGGATCGCTGGATCTTGCATACCTTTTAGCATCCTTAGGATCGACAAAACCTTCCAGTTGTATCACATACAACCTTTCCTACGAAACCATTAAGGAAACTCAGTTTTGACATCCATCTGCCAGATTTCGTAATCAAAAAATGCAGCAACTGCTAACATAATCCCAACAGACTTTAGCATCGCTATGAGTGAGAAAGTCTCATCGTAGTCAACTACTTGAACTTGTCGAAACTTCTTTGCGACAAGTCGAGCTGCATAAATGGTGACATTACCATCAACGTCTGTCTTCTAAAAGATCCATTTATTCTGAATGACCTATTGCCGTTTAGGTAATACTTCCACAGACCATACTTTGGTTTCATACATGGATCCCATCTCGGATTTCCTGGTCTCTAACCATTTGTTGGAATCTGGGCCCACCATCGCTTCTCCATATCTCGTAGGTTCACCGTTGTCCAAGAACATGGCCTTTAAGACAGGGTTGTCGTACCATTCAGAAGTTGTTCGTACCCTTGTCGACCTACGAGGTTCGACAACAACTTGATCTGAAGCTTCATGATCATCATCATTAGCTTCCTCTTCAACTAAAGTAGGTGCCACAGAAACATTTATCTGTGTTGCATTACTCTCTGGTTGAAGTAAAGGTTCAACAACCTCACCAAGTTCTATCTTCCTCCCACTCAATTCTTTCGAGAGAAACTGTTTCTCGAGAAAGGACCCGTTCTTAGCAACAAACACTTTTCCCTCGGATCTGAGATAGAAGGTATACCCAACCGTCTCTTTTGGGTATCCTATGAAGACGCATTTGTCCTCTTTCGGTTCGAGCTTTTATGACGGAAGCCTTTTGACATAAGCATCGCAGCCCCAAACCTTAAGAAACGATAACTTATGTTTCTTGCCAAACCACAGTTCATATGGTATCGTCTCCACGGACTTAGATGGTGCCCTATTTAAAGTGAATGTAGTTGTCTCTAATGCATAACACCAAAACGATAATGGTAGATCGGCAAGAGACATCATAGGACGCACCATATCCAATAAGGTACAATTACAATGTTCGAACACACCATTATGTTGTGGTGTTCCAGGTGGCGTCAACTATGAAACAATTCCACATTGTCTTAAGTGATAGCCAAAGTCATAACTCAGATATTCTCCCCTTCGATCAGATCGTAGGAATTTAATCTTCCTGTTATGATGTTTCTCAACTTCACCCTGAAATTGCTTGAACTATTCAAACATTTTAGACTTATGCTTCATTGAGTAAACATACCCATATCTACTCAAATTATCGGTGAAGGTGAGGAAATAACGATATCCACCGCGCGCATCAACACTCATCAGACTGCACACATCAGCATGTATGATTTCCAACAAGTCACTTGCCCGTTCCAAGTGGCTGCGGCTAAGCCCCCGAGTGGGAGGATCGCTCTCCACTCGGTAGGATTTTTTCAAACTTAGGCGAGTGCCGGACTGCAGCTAAGTCTCAAAGTGAGAGAACTTAGGAGAGTGCTGGACTGCAGCTAAGCCCCCGAGTGGGAGGATCGCTCTCCACTCGGTAGGATTTTTTCAAACTTAGGCGAGTGCCGGACTGCAGCTAAGTCTCTAAGTGAGAGAACTTAGGCGAGTGCTGGACTGCAGCTAAGCCTCCGAGTGGGAGGATCGCTCTCCACTTGGTAGGATTTTTTCAAACTTAGGCGAGTGTCGGCCTGCAGCTAAGTCTCTAAGTGAGAGAACTTAGGCGAGTGCTGGACTGCAGCTAAGCCTCCGAGTGGGAGGATCGCTCTCCACTCGGTAGGATTTTTTCAAACTTAGGTGAGTGTCGGACTGCAGCTAAGTCTCTAAGTGAGAGAACTTAGGCGAGTGCTGGACTGCAGCTAAGCCTCCGAGTGGGAGGATCGCTCTCCACTCGGTAGGATTTTTTCAAACTTAGGTGAGTGTCGGCCTGCAGCTAAGTTTCTAAGTGAGAGAACTTAGGCGAGTGCTGGACTGCAGCTAAGCCCTCGAGTGGGAGGTTTGCTCTCCACTCGGTAGGATTTTAAACAGTTAGGCAAGCACTGGGCTGCAGCTAAGCCCCCGAATGGGAGTCTGGCTCTCCACTCGGTAGGATTTTTCGAACTTAGGCGAAACGGATTCACAGCTAAGTCACCCATTGAGGGATTTCGCACGCAAACAAAAGTGACAGCAATTATTGGAACACTCTTGTCTTTGATAAAAATGAACTGCGGGAAATTCTTTTCTTATTACATCCCGTCCAAGGGAGAACTCAAGTGTAAAAGGGGCGGAGTAGTTCCGCATTCCAAGCTCGTGGCTCGTCGATCTGGCGATCAACATTGTAGAGGTGATACGCTCCATTGTGGAGGACTCTGGTGATGATGTAGGGGCCTTCCCAAGTAGGAGCAAGCTTGTGTGGTTTCTGCTGATCCACTCGGAGGACCAAATCCCCTTCTTGGAAGGCTCGACTCTTGACATTCCTGGCGTGGAATCGACGCAAGTCTTGCTGATAAATGGTTGATCTGATCATGGCCATCTCTCTTTCTTCTTCTAGGAGGTCGACTGCGTCTTGCCGGGCTTGTTCTACTTCATCTTCGGTATAAAGTTTGACTCGGGGTGCGTTGTGAAGAAGATCACTTGGCAGAACTGCTTCGGCTCCATAAACCAGAAAGAATGGAGTTCTTCCAGTCGACCGGTTCGGGGTGGTCCTCAATCCCCACAGAACTGACGGAAGCTCGTCGACCCAAGCACCTGCCGCGTGCTTGAGATCACGCATCAGTCGAGGCTTTAGTCCTTTGAGAATCAGACCATTTGCTCTTTCAGCTTGTCCATTCGACTGGGGATGGGCGACTGATGCGTAGTCGACTCGAGTGCCTTGAGAGGCGCAAAAAGCTCTGAACTTGTCCGAATCGAAGTTTGACCCATTGTCAGTGATGATGCTATGCGGGACTCCATATCTGAATGTTAGCCCTCTGACGAAACTGATAGCAGTGCAAGCATCAAGATTCTTGATAGGCTTAGCTTCAATCCATTTGGTGAACTTGTCGACTGCCACAAGCACATGCGTGAATCCGCTCCTGCCTATTCTCAGTGGACCGACCATGTCCAGTCCCCAGACAGCAAAGGGCCAGACGAGTGGAATGGTCTTCAGGGCTAATGCAGGCTTGTGTGACATGTTGGAGTAGAACTGGCAACCTCCACACTTGTCGACTATCTCTTTTCCCATCTCATTTGCTCTTGGCCAGTAAAATCCTGCTCGGTATGCTTTAGCCACAATGGTCCGAGAGGACGCATGGTGACCACAGGTCCCCGAGTGGATATCATTAAGGATCATCTGACCCTCTTCTGGTGTTATCCATTTCTGACCGATTCCAGTCGCGCTTTCCCTATACAACTGTCCCTTTATGACTGTGAAGGCCTTGGATCGGCGGACGATCTGTCGAGCCTCTTCCTCGTCCTCCGGGAGTTCTTTCCTCAAGATATACGCGATATATGGTACCGTCCAGTCAAGGGTGATAGCCAAGACCTCCATGACTAGGTCGACCACAGCAGGAATTTCGACTTCAGTCGGATCTGTGGCACTTTTCGGTTGCGGGGCTTCTTCTGCGAAGGGATCCTCCTGGACTGACGGCGAGCGGATGTGCTCCAAAAACACATTGTTGGGAATGGCTTCTCTCTTGGAGCCTATCTTTGCCAGATCATCTGCGGCTTGATTTTTCAGTCGGGGGATGTGATGAAGCTCTAACCCCTCGAATTTCTTTTCTAGATTTCTTACTGCGTTGCAATAGCCAGTCATAGCTGGGCTTCTGACGTCCCACTCCTTCATCACTTGATTAACCACCAAATCTGAGTCGCCATAGACCATGAGGCGACGGACGCCGAGTGAAATGGCCATGCGCAACCCATACAAAAGTGCCTCATATTCTGCTTCATTGTTGGAGGAATCGAAGTGAATCTGGAGAACGTATCTGAGCTTATCTCCTCGGGGGGAGACTAATACTACCCCAGCACCGGAACCATTCAGCATCTTAGATCCGTCGAAGAACATGGTCCAGTGCTCCGAGTGGACTTGAGTCGGAAGTTGCTGTTCAATCCACTCGGCGACGAAATCTGCGATTGCTTGGGACTTGATAGCCTTCTTTGCTTCAAACCTGATATCTAAGGGAAGGAGTTCAATCGCCCACTTAGCCACTCGACCAGTTGCATCTCTATTGTGCAGGATCTCTGACAATGGGGCGTCGCTGACGACTGTAATGGAGTGGTCAGAGAAGTAATGTGCAACCTTCTTCATGGTCATATAAATCCCATATACAGGCTTCTGGTAGTGAGGATATCTTTCTTTTGAAGGGGTCAAAACTTCAGACACATAATAAACTGGGCGCTGAATTCTGAAGGCCTTTCCTTCTTCTTCCCGCTCGACCGTGAGTACTGTACTGACAACTTGTCCCGTGGCCACAATGTACAGCAGCAGAGGCTCTTTACTGATTGGGGCAGCAAGCACCGGCTGGGTGGAGAGCAGAGCTTTGAGCTCTGCAAATGCTGCGTCAGCTTCTGGAGACCACTCGAACTTGTCAGACTTCTTCATCAGTCGGTAAAGAGGCAACGCCTTTTCACCGAGACGAGAAATGAATCGACTTAGAGCGGCCAAGCAACCTATAAGTTTCTGGACATCGTGTACACGCACAGGGCGCTTCATCCAGAGTATGGTGCCAACTTTCTCGGGATTGGCGTCGATTCCTCGTTCGGAAACGAGAAAACCGAGTAACTTTCCACCTAGAACTCCGAATGTGCACTTTGATGGATTGAGCTTGATATCGTACCTCCTGAGGTTGGCAAAGGTTTCAGCAAGGTCAGTCCGCAGGTCAGAACCTTTGCATGACTTGACCACTATATCATCCATGTATGCCTCCACATTCCGACTGATTTGAGTGAGTAAACACTTCTCAATCATTCTCATGAACGTGGCTCCGGCGTTCTTGAGGCCGAACGGCATGGTGACATAACAGAAGCATCCGAATGGAGTAATGAAAGCTATTTTGATCTCGTCGGGTCCATACAGACGGATCTGATGGTACCCGGAATAGGCATCTAGAAAAGACAATCTCTCGCACCCCGCAGTCGAGTCGACTATTTGGTCGATGCGAGGGAGAGGGAAATGATCTTTCGGGCACGGCCCGATTGATATGTTTGAAATCAATGCACATGCGAAGTGACTTTTCCTTCTTGGGGACCATGACGACATTGGCGAGCCACTCGGAGTGGTAAATCTCTCGGATGAACTCTGCTGCTAAGAGCCGAGCCATCTCCTCGCCAATGGCTTGCTTCTTCTGGACGGCGGACCGTCGAAGATGTTCCTTCACGGGCTTGAATTTTGGGTCGACTCGTAGACGGTGCTCAGCCAGCTCTCTGGGAACTCCAGGCATGTTAGAGGGTTTCCATGCGAAGATGTCCTAGTTCTCACGGAGGAGCTGGATGAGCGCTTCTTCCTATTTGGAGTCGAGCGTCGTTGAGATGTGTGTCGGGGCAGCATCGGGGTCGGTCAGGTGAACGTGGACTATTTTTGTTTCACCGGACGACTGAAAAGCTGATTCTGAAGCAGGCTTCTTGGCCCGTAGTAATTCACTCGGATCGGCAATCTTTTGGTACTCTTGCAGCTCGACCACTGCCATCTGAGCATCTGCAATCTTTGAGCCTTTCTGAAAACACTCTTCCGCCTTCTTCCGATTGCCCGTAACAGTGATCACACCTTTGGGGCCAGGCATCTTCAGTTTGAGATACATGTAACATGGTCGGGCCATGAAGCGTGCGTAAGCTGGCCTGCCCAAAATGGCATGATAAGCACTTTGGAAGTCCACAACCTCGAATGTCAACTTTTCCTTGTGGTAATTCTTTGAATCACCGAAAACCACATCAAGAGCAATCTGGCCGAGTGATTGGGCTTTCTTCCCAGGAATGACTCCGTGGAAGCTCATGTTACTGGTACTGAGTCTGGACATCGGAATGCCCATTCCTTTCAAAGTTTCAGCGTACAGTATGTTCAGGCCACTGCCACCATCCATCAGGACTTTGGTCAGTCGAGTGCCTTCGACAATTGGGTCGACCACCAAAGCTTGCCTCCCATGGGTGGCAATGTGCGTAGGGTGATCAGACTAGTCGAATGTGATGGCAGTCTGAGACCACTTCAGGTAACTGGGCGTTGCCGGAGCAACCATGTTCACCTCGCGGTTAATGACTTTTAGTCGACTTTTGCTTTCGACATCGGCAAAAATTATCAGGGTGGAATTGACTTGGGGGTATCCATCGTCACTGTCTTCCTTGTCCTCAACTCTGTCCAACTCTTTTTCCTTGTCCTTGGACTGCTTGCCTTGAAACTGCTGGATTAGGAGCCGGCACTGTCGAGTGGTATGCTTTGGGTAAATAAAATTACCCTCTTCATCTTTCTTGGTGTGGATGTGACATGGCAGATCCAAAACATCATTCCCATCCTGATGCTTGACTTTCTTGGGCTTCCAGGGGCCCTTGGGTTTTCCCTTGAAGTTTCCCTGGGCCACGGCTAGGGCCTCCCCAGGGGCGGCTGGTTCGGCCTTCCGTTTTTTCTTCCGACTGGAGTTCCCTCCGGTTTCTTGGGCGACTGCCTTGTGTTTGCCACTCCGGAGTCGATCTTCGTCTTCACCATTAGCGTATTTGGTGGCAATCTCCATCATCCGATTCAGAGACATCTCTCCGGTTCGACCGAACTTCAGATTCAATTCTCTGTATTTAACGCCTTCCTTGAAGGCACAAACTGCTTGATGGTCTGGCACATTCTCAACCGTGTGATGTAGTGTGATCCACCTCTGGATGTAATCCCTCAGAGTTTCATTCGGTTTCTGCATGCAAGACCGCAATTCTGTAAGGCCTGCAGGTCGCTTGCATGTTCCCTCAAAGGTGGTGACAAACACTCGGGAGAGGTCCTCCCAAGTGTAGATGCTGCTGGGTGCCAACTGATTTAGCCACGCCCTGGCTGAGCCCTCTAACATGAGAGGCAAATGCTTCATGGCCACCTCATCATTGCCACCGCCAATCTATACAGCCACTCGGTAATCTTCAGCCAAGTGTCAGGCTTAGACTCACCGGTGAACTTGCTGACTCCCGTCGCCAACCTAAAGTTGGGAGGAATCACTGCGGCTCTGATGGCTCGACTGAAACACTCTGGCCCTGAAACACGTATTCTGCTGCTGGCGGGCGCATCTCTGTTCTGGCCTTCCCGATGAGCCATGTTCCTATCAACCAAGCCTTGAACGAGGACAGATCTCACGTTAAAGCCTGGGTCCCTGGGGTCGACGGGAATCCTCTGCCCAACGCTATGAGGGCGCCTGTCATCTCGATGTCGAGGCGCATATGACCCACTCCTCGGGGGAGGGGTTGGCACTTGACGTCGATCATCACGATCGGATCGGTGATCATACTGCTCATTCCTTCTGTACTGATCATGCCGGTCGCCACGTCCCTCATGCCTCGGGGGCGACCGCGGGCTGTGAGCCGACTGGACTGTATCTGTTGCAACGGATCGACTGTAGATCCTATTCCGCGACTGAGAAACAGCGGAATTCTGGTTTCCCGCCGCCCGGAGCAATGCTCTGATCTGTAACAAGCCCCTGCCAGCCTCCGACTGGGAGGGCTGAATCGATTCTGCTATACGGGCCGCGGCGGCCAAATTCTGAACTGGGGTTCGGTATACCTGCGTCGGCGGGAAGAGCTGGCGTCGACTAGACTCTGGAGCCCGCTGACGCGCTTGCTCGTCGAGTGCTTGCTGGAGATTCTCTAGTCGAGTGCGCTCGGCCAAGTTAGCCAAGCGCGCGTCCTCCAAGGCCCGGGCCTCGGGGGTCCCTCCGACGATAGGAGTGTGGAGCGCGTCCATGTTCCGGCGGCGAAGCTCCTCTCGCTGTAATGACGTGAGAGGTTCGGGGAGATACTCATCGTGGGGATGCGACGGGTCGCCCCCACCCGCGCCTCCATCAGCGCGAGGAAAACCGGGAGGGCTGTGCGTTCCATCGACCGCCAGGATCTCAGCCGCTGGGTCGCTGCTGTCGCACTCGGATGTGGTCTCCGTGGAGCCAGTCGACAGGTCGAACAGGCCGTAGAGGGATTCGTCGGGCTCGATTGCCGTGACTTGCGGGGCGGCCGACTGGCGAGCCACGGCATGCCTCACCCACCTCTGAAGTCTCGACCGACCGGAGCGCTTGCGCCGGTGGGAGACAGAGTGGGGAGATGATACGGGGGCCGACCGATACTGGGTCGACGGCTGCCGCAGGAGGACGCCACGAACGCATGCGCGGAAATGCGTCACACTGCGGACGGGGAGCGCGTCGATGTCGAGTGGCGCCTCCTGAAGCCAGGCGGAGTCATCGGCAATGAACGTGAGCGCGCCGAGGCGGATCTCGCGGCCCTCCACCAAAACTCCGCACGAAACCATGATCATAGGGATTGGAAAAATCGCAACTTCTCCAATCAGGCGCTAAGATTCCGGCCCCAAGGTGGGCGCCAACTGTCGTGGTTCTAACTCTGACAGTGATGTAGGGGGGTATGTATGGAGAGGCTAGATCTCAGCTATTGGGAAGTTGTAAACACACCAAGATGTACGAGTTCAGGCCCTTCGCGGAGGAAGTAACAGCCCCACGTCTCGGTGCCCGGAGGCGGTCGACTGGATTACTGGCGTGTGAATTACAGGGGTGCGAACCCTTCATACTGAGGAGGGGGGTGGCTTATATAGTGTTCGCCGGCCCCCTCCTGCCCTCAGTAATGCAGGGTTTAAGGTACATTTAAGGTTGGGCGTTACTGGTAACGCCCCTAAATAAAGTGCTATAATGACCATAAAGACTACTTAATAGCCGACCGTTTGCCTGCGGAGTGACTTTAGGTCTCCTGGCGGTCGAGTGGTTGGCTTCATGGTCGAGTGATAGCTTCTTGGTCAAGTGTCTTGAACCCGTCGAGTGGGATACCTTCAAGTCAATTGAAAGGTGACTTCTTCTAGGGATGTCCTAGGGTAGGGCTTCTTGGACAGGTCCGTGCCCCTACCCTAGGTACATGGCTTCATCAAGTGGTACTATCATTATCAACTCTACATATTTTCGCATCAATGTTATGAACATGTGTATCACCACGACCGAGATTCAATAAACCATTCACATTGGGTGCATGACCATAGAAGGTATTATTCATGTAAACAGAATAACCATTATTCTTCGACTTAAATGAACAACTGTATTGCAATAAAACACGATCTTAATCATGTTCATGCTCAACGCAGACACCAAATAACATTTATCTAGGTTCAACACTAATCCCGAAGGTAGAGGGAGCATGTGACGGTGATCACATCAACCTTGGAAACACTTCCAACACACATCGTCACCTCACCCTTAGCTAGTCTCCCTTTATTTCGCAACTTTTGTTTCGAGTTACCAATATTAGTAACTGAACTGGTATCTAATACATAGGTGCTACTAGGAGTACTAGTAAGGTACACATCAATAACACGTATATCAAATATACTTTTGTTGAAGTTGCCAGCCTTCTTATCTACCAAGTATTTGAGGCAGTTCCACTACCAGTGACCGTTCCCCTTACAATAGAAGCACTTAGTCTCGGGTTTGGGTTCTTGGGTTTCTTCACTGGAGTGGCAACTGGCTTGTCATTCATGAAGTTTCCATTCTTGCCCTTCTTGAAACCAGTGGTCGTGTTAACCATCAACACTTGATGCTTCTTATTGATTTCTACCTTCATGGCCTTAAGCATCGCGAACATATCTAGGATCATGTCCCTCCCTTGCATGTTATAGTTCATCACGAGGCTCTAGTAGCTTGGTGATAGTGACTAGAGAACTCTATCAATCACTATCTTATTTGGAAGATTAACTACCACTTGATTCAAGCTATTGTAGCACCCAAACATTCTGAGCACATGCTGTCGGATCACGGGTTCCGGCAAAGCCCTCGAGGTTCGAACACTGGGGTGCGCATAAAGGTTTTCTCCCTATCGATCTGCGCCCTCTCTAAGATCTCATAGACGAACTCAATGAACTCACAAGGCAAAGACACATGATTTATACTGGTTCGGGCCACCGTTGTGGTGTAATACCCTACTCTTGTGTGGTGGTAGTGGATTGCCTCTTGGGCTAATGACGAACAGTACAATGGGAAGAACAGCCTCCTGAGGTTGAGGTGTTCTTGTGCTTGGTGAACTTGTGTGGGTGAGATGCCTCTGAATGAGTTCTCTCTCGTTGTCGATGTATTTTATACTGTGGTGGCTAGTTCTACTTATATAGGCCCTGGTCCTCTCCCCAAATATTGAGCGGGAAGGGAGCCAACAACGGCCAATTTGAAAGGGGATAGCTAGTACAGCTTATCCTGACAAAAGTAGTCTTCGCCTACAAAAGGATCTAGTGGTGATGTTGTCTTGGACTCCAGGGTGACCTTCGTCTTGCCGTCCTACTGGTCTTGGTCTCGTTGCACCGATATGGAAACCTTTCCTTGATGCCTCGGTACTCCGCGCCTGCGCTTGGCCCCTTGGAACCAAAGAGGAAGCAAGGACACTGCGCGCACTGGCGCTCGCCTAGCCTCGATCGTCATGGCTCATGTCACGAGGACCTCGCGAGGTTTGCCTTGCCTTGATCTCTCCGCCCCTCGTGAGCCTTCCTGGTGAGGCTGCTCCTGAGGAGGTGTTGCGTCATCTGCCTCGCGAGGCTTGGCCCCTCGCAAGGGTCTTGAATACCTTGTCGATGAGGATGGGCCGTACAGACCTGCCAACTCAGCCACGTCGTGGGCCGCAGGTAGGCAAGTCTGGGGATCCCCGTTCCCAGAACGCCGACAGTAGCCCCCAGACCCAAGGCGCGCTCGGGCTTGGTTTCGAGGCGAAGCCAAAGGTCAAGCGCGGAGCGCCACAGGCCCCAAAAGCCTGCGGCCTTGGTTGACGCATGGCGGTTGATTGGATGTGGGCGCCTCCTCTTCCCCATGCTGCCTCAGCAACTGCCCGACTTGACAAAAAGGTTGGCGCAGACAGTGCTTGCCTTCATTGCTTCTTCCTCGCCTTGCTCTAGATCCCCTTTCTCGCTCTTTGCTGCCGAAACCTCCAGATCCACTCCAACCTTGCTCCGCATCTACGATCAATGGCGCCACGCAAGGTCAAGTCCTCCTCGGCGCCGGCTTGGTTCGAGCCAGCCCTCAATGCTCCCAACGTCATGGAGAAGAACCTAGCCACCACGCGCTTGCTGACGGCGAGGGAGAGCAACGAGAGGGGGAAGACGGAGCTTCGGCTTGCCTCCGACGAGCCGGAACCTGAGGGAAGCACCTTCTTCCCTTTCTTCACGAGCAGCATTGCCGCCGGGTTGGTTCCCCCCTTTTCTGATTTCTTTTTCGAGGTCCTCGACCACTTCGGGCTGCAGGCGCTCCATCTCCATCCCAACTCCATTCTTCTCTTGTCTATCTTCGCCTACTATTGCGAGGCGTACCTGGGAGTGATGCCGCCCGTGGCACTACTGCGCCACTTTGTCAGGCGTGCGTGCACCCTTTGTGGAAGCTTGGAGATGAAGAAGACAAGATTCGTCTGAGCCCAATGGCCTTGCCTGATGATGAGTTAACTACAGTTCTGCGCCTCTTGGTTGGGGATAACCAAGAGTACCCGCCGAGCGCCTTTGTTCCTTTGTTCCATCACAAGGACTCGGAGCAATTCGTTGCCTCCAGGCCGACCTTTGATGCGCATGGGCTGGTGCCGCCGGCGCTCGCTGGGGCCTCTGCAACGCCGAAGCCGGTGGAGGTGTCTTCTGACGAGTCCCGCGGAGAGGAAGAGGGGGAGGAGGACTCGGAGGAGACCCCCGAGGAGATGGGAGAGAACTCCCCCTTGAGCAAGGCCAACATCCTCCACGCTCTGCCAGATGACGCCGAGGCCGATGCCCGCCTGGAGGAGAGGGAGCTGCCCCTCATCCCGACAAGGGGTAGATCGTTGCTAGTCCCTCCAGATGATGCCTCCAACTTGGCACTGCCTAGGGCCAGCTCCGACACTTCTGCTGCGCCGTCTTCTACCTTCGGAGCCCGTGTTCCCACTCCTCAGGCCCCGACACTTTCGAGTTTCAGGCTCCCCAAGTGGAAGGTGGACTATGTCGCAATGGATCAGTAAGTGCTTCGAGTCTCGTCTTGTTCCTGCCTGTACTTGCTATTTTCTGACATTCGCCCTTGGTTGATCAGGCCGGTGTCTTCAGCGAAGAAGAGGAAGGAGGATGCCGCGGTTGTGCCCCCCTCTGCGGAACAGAGAGGCGACAGCACCTGCACCTCGCTAGCCCGATCGCCCTCGCGAGGCCAGGAGGAGCATCGGTAGGATGAATCAGCCCCCGTGGCCCCGCTAGCTCCGGAAGTGCCGGCGCCCGGCTCGACTGATGATGTCCCAAGGGCTCCGGAGCCCTTGATCTTCTAGGTTCTGGTAATGATGTCGCCTCCTCCTCCTGCTGCGGCTCTGGCCACGAATTCTTTTGCTCCCTTCGTAGTCTTGTAGCGTGTCTTCTCGGGGATGGCCAAGCTGCGGGAAGACCTCCTAGGTGCGGACCCACACCTAGTGGTCGAGCGCCTGGAGCTGGCCTCAGGCTGGCTTCACTCCGACTCGGCGGTTTGAGCGTCTCTGAGCCAGGACACGGCGGCCTTCGAGAAGGAGAAGCAGGCCATCGCCAGAGCTGCGGCCGATTGCGAGGCGGCGCTGAAGGGCGCCGAGGCCGCCTGTGATCGCTGCCGGAAGCTGGAGGGTGAGCTGAAGAGCCTGCTATGAGTGCGTAAAAGAAGCACGTGACCGCAAGGTGAAGGAGGAGGAGATGAAGGCTTGGGAGGACGCCATCAAGGGCCGCGATGCCGAGCTAGGGGAGCTGACGAAGGTGCAGGCCGCGAAGCGCAGCCGACTGGAGGAGCTGGACAAGAAGGCGAAGGCGAGGGAGGCCGAGCTCGACGCCAAGGCGAAGGTCTTGGCCGAAGACCGCGTGGCCTTCTCGCTTCCTGAGAATAGGTCCAGCGTGGCACTGAAGTCACTGTACAAGAAGGGCCTGGAGAAGCCGCTGACCACCGACAAGGATGGCCCTGCTCAGCTGCTTCCCCACTTGGTGAAGGCGCTTAAGGAAATCATGGAGGGCATCGGTCCCATGGCCGAGGCAGAGGCTCGTGTCCTTTCTTCAGCTGCGCTGACACGTGTCTTCAGCCATTTGTACCTTCGCAACCCCAATGCTCATCTCGAGAAGCTGCTGGATCCTGTAGCTGATGAACATTGTGCGGCCGCCACCGCAGCCGTGAAAGGTCAGGTGGAGGCCCTGCTGAAGAAGTTCTGCGGCTTCGTCCTTGCTCCCTCGACTGGCGATGCCATTGATCCTGCAGCTAACGGTGGAGGTGAAGACGACGCTACCAATGGAGGAGCACCTTCTGCAGGCGATGGCGGTGTCCTGGGGTGACCTATGGCTGCTTTCCTGTTTCATTCTTGCAATACGCATCAGGCCTCGTGGAGGCGTTAAAACTTTCATTTGATATTGTGAGGAAAATATGTCTTGTAATATTTTCTTCGAGATTTTGCGATTTTCTTCCTATTTGCTTTGTGTTCTGCGTCGGCAAAGCCCAGCCCCGCGCATACCTCAACCGCCGTTGGGCCGACCGGAGACCAGGACACACCAAGGAGTGAGGGGCTACGTGACCAGTTAGGCTCCTGAGTCGCGATGCTCAGGAGTCCCCCTTGACGCGCTAACAGCTTAGAGAGAGTACGCGAGGATAGGTTAATGTTCTACATCGGCAGAGCCCGGCCCTGCGCATACCTCAACCGCCGTTGGGCCGACCGGAGACTAGGACGGACCAAGGAGTGAGGGGCTATGTGACCAGTTAGGCTCCTGAGTTGTGATGCTCAGGAGTCCCCCTTGACGTGCAAACAATCTCTATACCTTTGCCATCGCCGAGGCTTGGCTCGGGAGGGGCGAGCGACGACCAGGTCCGGGAGACCTGGTTGGGTGGCATGCGCTTGGGCGTGACCCGAGCGCAGCCCCCTGGTCCGGGAGACCTGGTTGGGTGGCATACGCTTGGGTGTGACCTGAGCGCAGCCCCCGTGCCCAGCCCACTCGCGCGGCTCTCCCAATGGGAGGCGTTGCGGTGAGGCCGGACACTGAGCTCTGGGGCTCCCTGAGGTTGGTACAACCGTGAAGCCGCCCTCAGTTATTTATCACCAGGGAGGAGCATGGTGCTTCCGCTTGTGCATGAGCATAGCCACTCCTCGGCAGTATCAACGGTCAGCATGGAGCATGGTGCTTCCACTTGTGCGTGGGAGGGGGGCTCCCTCTGTGGAGAGCCCCCGGGGCGTGTACAGCCCCGCCCTAACACGTGGCTTGCACGATAGGGCTAGACGAGGTGTATCTGGTCACTCGTGAGCCAGCACCGGACTCACGAGGCCCTACCTCAAGGAGGGTTGTGCTTGGTCTTGGTTTTTGTTCGCTGTGCTGGTCCTGCGAGGTGGTCAGACAACCTGCACCGAACGAATCTCCTAAGGTTATCGCGTGAGAAAGCCAAGCACCAACGGCCCCAGGAGGTGATGTAATCGGGGCCGGCCTGCCAGACAGAGCTCAGCCGTTGGATTTATCGACGCTGCAGGGACGGGCCCGAGCACAGACGCCGTGCTCAACTTACTCACGCGAAGGGTCCTGAAGAAAGACGGCCGACGCGTGGTCCCCATGATGGGTGGCGATCGAGCAAGTAGTAATCATAGGTAGATTAAACATGAGAGTAGTAGGCTTAAATAAGTTCATGGGAGATACGTGCCACTGGGTCAGGCCCGAGCGGCTTGGGGATGATGCAGCCCGAGGGGCGCTCCCAACAAGGTAAACTGAAGACATAAAAAGGGATACATGCCACAGGGACGGACCCATGCGGCCTGGGAATGATGCAGCCCGAGGGGTGCTCCCAGCTAAATGAACTTGGAAAATGTCACCTGGTTATGTTGACGAAGGAGAGTTGGGGCGGCTGAAGGTGCGCAGCGAAGGGGTTTCTCCTCACGAGCCACCGGGGCCATGAGCCTGAGGAGGCTCTAGGGGCTCAGGTCGTTCCTTGAGGACCGTCTCCATCTCCATCCGGACAACGTGGTGCCTGGCCTCCTGAGCCGCTAGGATGCGCCGCAAATTGTGCTGGTAGGCGGATGACACGCTCGGCAGGTCGAAGGGCATGCGAATGTAGTTGTGCGGTGGGCCCTCGCAGCGTCCCACGCGCGAAGGCCAGAAAAGCTCCTGAGAAGCGGCCCTATTGAGCCCTGGAACGTTGATGCAGACGCGCAGCCTGGCATCCTCGCCTGGATGGGAAGCTGCGCCTCGTGAGCGACGGTCGCCGTGCATGGCCCTTGCATCTTGAAATTCCTGGGTGGTCTTGGTGATGAACTCCTGAACGGTGGGCGATCCTTGCCCTATGCCCTCCTGAGGGAAACGTGCCATGAAGCACGCCTCCAAGTGGTGCCCAAGCGCCTCCCTCGTGACGTGGTCAAGGTCTGAGACCTTCCAAAAGGAAGCCCCCGAGCCCTGCCCGAGAAGGAAGCCGGGTGCGCCTTCCTATGCGATGGACGGAGGCACCCTGGGAGCGGGCGCTGATCCCGACGAGGCTCCGACTGTGAGGCCACCCTCCTGAGGTCCTGCACGGCGCAGCTGCTTCTTCTTCTTGGGGATGACCTCAGGAGGGCCCTCGCCCTTGTTGTCGGGGTCGTCGATTGCTACAGCTTGGAAGGCACGCCCGAGGGAGCACACCGCATCTCTTTCTTCACATGGGACTGTGATGACCCCGCTGCTTCTCGGCATCTTGAGGACATTGTAGCCGTGATGGGTCACCGCAATGAAGTTAGCCAGGGCTGGATACCCGAGGATGGCATTGTAAGGCAGACGGATGTGTGCGACGTCGAAGTCGATGAGCTCGGTGCGGTAGTTCTTGCGTTCCCCGAAGGTGACGGGGAGGCGGACCTGCCCTATCGGTGTGGTGGAACCGTCGGTCACTCCTGAGAAAGGCATGGTAGGCTGAAGCTAGTCATATGGCACTTGGAGGATGTCGAACGTGTCGACGGACAGGACATTGAGCCCTACGCCGCCGTCGATGAGGGTCTTGGTAACTTGCATGTTGCTGATGACTGGGAAGCAAAGCATCGGGAGGGCGCCAGCGGTAGCGGCGCACTTGAGCTGATCTGCCGGGTTGCACGTGATGGGGCACTGCGACCATCTGAGCGAGCGTGTGGCTTCGAGCTTGGGGACGACTGCATTCACTTCACGAGAAAACTGCTTGAAGATACGCTGCGAGGCTGGGGCGTGGGCTCCGCCCAACATGCAGGCGGTAACACGTGGTTCCTGGAAGCCCCCAGCCCCCTCGTCTTGACACTGTTCGTCATTCCTTCTTGGTGGTGGCGGCAGTGGAGGGAGTCCGGCATTGCCTTGAGGATGATCCTCACAAGGCTGATCCTGCCAGCGGTCCTCACGAGGCCGGTCGCGCCACTCCTGGCGCGGGCCACGGTCGTCCCAGCGTCCGCCACCACGTCCTCCTCCTTGGCCGTAGCCCCGGTCGCCACGCTCGGGGCGTCGACCGGGGCGTCCTTCGCGAATGGCTCTGAGCTCTTGACAGTCGCTGGTGTTGTGGGTATTCAGGTTGTGGAAGGCGCAGAACAGACGACTGCTCTTGGATGATTGTGGTCGGTCTCTGCCATGCTTGGTGTCTAGTTCCACTGCGAGCACGGGTGCTCCCTTGCGCTTCACGTCCTTGGCCTTGGCTTTCTTCTCCTCCGGGTCTGCGGCTGGGAGCTCGAGGAGGGAGAGGCGCCCCTCCTCAGCTCTTGTGCACTTGGTCGCCAGGTTGAACAACTCCAGGGACATGCACAGCTCCTCATGGATAGCGAGCTCTTCCTTCATCTTGACGTCGCGAACGCCATCAGAGAACACATAGATGATGGCCTCGTCCGTCACCTTGGGGATCTTGAGGCGGACGTTGTTGAAGCGCTGGATGTACTTCTGGAGGGTCTCTCCCAGTTGCTGCCTGATGCGATGCAGGTCATCCGTAGCCGGCGGGTGGTCGCGAGAGCCCTGGAAGTTGGCGACGAAGCGGTTGCGCATCTTGTCCAAGGAGGAGATCAAGCCCGGTGGCAGGTTCAGGAGCCAGGAGCGGGTGCCATCCTTGAGAGCCATGGGAAACTAGTTCGCCGTGACTTTGTCGTCGCCGTTGGCCGCTTCGATGCTCAGCTAGTAGAGTTTCAAGAACTCCGCGGGGTCGGGAGTGCCGTCGTAGCGAGGAGGCAGATCCGGTTTGAACTTGCCGACCAGGCGACGCTACGCAGCTCGGGGGTGAAAGCGCGGCAACCAGCTATGGTCATCGGGGCCTGCCTTGGGGGTGGAGCTTGGTCTTGATGGGGTCCGCGCCCTGCCGCTACAGGTGGTGCACGGTCTTTCCGCTGTAGCCGGTCCTGGCGCAGTGGCGCGAGGAGCGGCGGAGTGTTTTCTTGCGGTCGAGGGACTTCTTGACAGCTTCTTTCTTCACGCGTTGGTGCGGGACGCGGCGGGTCGCGTCGTGGAGCCACGCGCCTTGGCGCTAGGGCGCCATCATGGGGCAGAGGTGGTGGAGGCGCTTCGTGAGCTACGTCGCCCGTAGCTGGCAGAGGGCCAGGTAGAGAGAGGGACGGCGTAGGGGAGCCCCCTACGGCGGGGACAAGCTCGGTGATGCGGTCGAGCCAGTCCTCGTAGAGGCCGTCGACCTGTCGGTAGCGCAGGAGCTCGTGCACCATCAGGAGCGCGGCCTGTGCGTCCATGGGAGGGCGACGTGCATGGGAAGAAGAACCGGTCGGGGTCAGCGATGGACTGGCGATGCAGCCGTCCCGCCGCACCGAGGGGTGTAGCGAGGATGCTTGCCGCTCTTTCCCCATCGGCCCGGTGGCAGCTTTGGCAGCAGTCGACGGGGAACGACAAGGTGGCCTGCCGATGGGAGCCGTCTGAGCGACACGGGCGGCGAGGGCAGCCCGGCGCTCAGCACGAGTGCGGCGCGCGTCTGCCATGGAGACGACAGAGCAACCAGATGCGGAGCGACGGAAGGAAGCTTCGGCGCACCCCTACCTGGCACGCCAAATGTCGGATCACAGGTTCCGGCAAAACCCTCGAGGTTCGAACACTGGGGTGTGCGCGAGGGTTTTCTCCCTATCGGTCCGCGCCCTAGCTCTCTAAGATCTCGCAGACGAACTCGACGAACTCACAAGACAAAGACACAAGATTTATACTGGTTCGGGCCACTGTTGTGGTGTAATACCCTACTCCAGTGTGGTGGTAGTTTATTGTCTCTTGGGCTAATGACGAACAGTACAAGGGGAAGAACAGCCTCCTGAGGTTGAGGTGTTCTTGTGCTTGGCGAACTTGTGTTGGTGAGATGCCTCTGAATGAGTTCTCTCTCGCTGTCGTTGTCTTTTATACTGTGGTAGCTAGTTCTACTTATATAGGCCCTAGTCCTCTCCCCAAATATTCAGCGGGAAGGGAGCCAACAACGGCCAATTTGAAAGGGGACAGCTAGTACAGCTTATGCTGACAAAAGTAGTCTTCGCCTGCAAAAGGCTCTGGTGGTGACGCCGTCTTGGACTCCATGGTGACCTCCTTCTTGCCGTCCTGCTGGTATTGATCTCGTTGCACCGATATGGAAACCTTTCCTTGATGCCTCGGTACTCCGCTCCTGCGCTTGCCCCCTTGGCACCAAAGAGGAAGCAAGGACACTGCGCGCACTGGCGCCCGCCTAGCCTCGATCGTCATGGCTCATGTCACGAGGACCTCGCGAGGTTTGCCTTGCCTTGATCTCTCCGCCCCTCGCAAGCCTTCCTGGCGAGGCTGCTCCTGAGGAGGTCTTGCATCGTCCGCCTCGTGAGGCTTGGCCCCTCGTGAGGGTCTTGAATACCTTGTCGATGAAGATGGGCCGTACAGACCTGCCAGCTCAGCCACGCCGTGGGCCACAAGCAGGCAAGTCTGGGGACCCCCATTCCTAGAACACCGACACATGCTCACTAGCTGAGCTCTTCTCCTCTGTCTTATAGGCAAAGAACTTGTTAGAGGTAGCATACCTCTCAACACGGGCATGAACCTGAAATACCAATTTTAGCTCTTGGGACATCTCATATGTTCCATGGCGTTCAAAACAGAAGCATGGCACACTAAACCATAAAGCATGGCACACTAAACTATGAAGTAGTCATCAGAACATGTCTGCTAGATGTTCACAACATCCACAGACGATGCTGAGGGGTTGGCACACCGAGCGGTGCATCAAGGACAAAAGCCTTCTGTGTAGCAGTGAGGACAATCCTCAAACTATGGACCTAGTCTGCATAATTGCTTACAATATCTTTCAACTTAGTCTTTCTCTACGAACGTATTAAAATAGGGAGCTACAACGCGAGCTATTGATCTACAACATAAATTGCAAAGACAATTTAGACTATGTTCATGATAATGAGTTCAATTAATCATATTACCTAAGAACTCCCACTCAAATTGACATCCCTCTAGTCATTCGAGTGTAACACGATCCAAATTCACCAACCCAAGTCCGATCATCACGTGAGGTGAGGTGGTTTCAATGTTGAACATCTCCATGTTGATCATATCTACTATGTGACTCATGTTCGACCTTTCGATCTCTTATGTTCCGATGCCATGTCTGTACATGCTAGGCTCGTCAAGTTTAACCCAAGTGTTCCACATGTGGAAAACTGGCTTGCACCCGTTGTATGTGAACGTAGAGTCTATCACACCCGATCATCACGTGGTGCTTCGAAATGATGAACTTTCACAATAGTGCACACTTGGGGAGAACACAATTTTATGTTGAAATTTTAGTGAGGGATCACCTTATAATGCTACCGTCGTCCTAAGAAAAATAAGATGCATAAAAAGATTAACATCACATGCAAATCATAAGTGACATGATATGGCCATCAACTTTTGCTTTTGATCTCCATCTCCAAAGCACCGGCATGATCTCCATCGTCTCCGGCATGACACCATGATCTCCATCATCATGCCGCCATCGGGGTTGTCACGCCAACCATGCTTCTACCACTATTGCTACCTCTTAGCGATAAAGTAAAGCATTATATAGCGCATAATGATTGACACGCAGGTGATACAATAATTAAACACAACCCTATAGCTCATGCCGGTTGTCATATGCATCGACATGCAAGTCGATATAAACTACTACAAACATGATCATCTCATACATCAAATATATTACATCATGTCTTTGGCCATATCATATCACAACATACCCCGCAAAAACAAGTTAGACATCCTCTAATTGTTGTTGCATGTTTTATGTGGCTGCTATGGGTATCTAGCAAGAACGATTCTTACCTATGCAAAGCCACAACGGTGATATGCAAGTTGTTATTTAATCTTCTAGAAGGACCGCCTTTGTCGAATCGGATTCAACTAAGGTGGGAGTGACAGACACCCGTCAGTCATCTTTATGCAACAAAGTCACATGTCTGTCGATGGAACCGGCCTCATGTACGTGGACATGTAAGGTTGGTCCAGGCCGCTTCATCCCACAATACCGCTGAATCAAGAAAATACCAAGGAAGGAAGCAATCTAAATATCAACGCCCACAAACTCCTTTGTGTTCTACTCGTGATGTCATCTACGCATAGACCTAGCTCTGATACCACTGTTGGGGAATGTTGCATGGGAAACAAAAAAAATCCTACGCTCACCAAGATCCAATCTAGGAGATGACCATCTACGAGAGGAGATATTGGATCTACATACCCTTATAGATCGCTAGGCGGAGGCGTTAAGAAATGCGGTCGATGTAGTTGAACGTCTTCGTGATCCAATCATGATCCGTCCCGCAAACGTCTTCACGATGCAATCACGATTCGTCCCGCGAACTCCCGATCCAAGTGTCGAACGGATGGCACCTCCGCGTTCAACACACGTATGGCTTGATGACGCCTTCACCTCCTTGATCCAGCGAGCGATGGTGAAGTAGTAGCTCGCGTCCTCCGGCAGCACGACAGCGTGGTCACGGTGGTGGTGGTGGAATCTCAACAGAGCTTCTCTAAGCGCTACGGAGAGGAAGAGGGATGCAAGGGAGAGGAGAGGCAGCGCCGTGGTGTAGAGATGTGCTCAAGGGGTGCGGCTTCCCTCTCTCTACCTCTCTATATATAGGGGGAGGATGGGGTGGCGCCCCTAGGGTTTTCCCTAGGGGGTGATGGCCAGGGTAGATGGGATCTCCCCTAGCGTGACTTGCCCCACAAGCCGGGAGGTGGGAAGCCCTTGGGGAACGCCCCCAACCCTCCTGGTTACGTGAGATGGGGTGAGGGGGGCGCTCAGCCCCTTAATGGGCTGGTTTGACCCCTCCCCTTGGCCCATGGGGCCCCAACACATGCCAGGGCCCCCCGAAACCCCTTTCGGTGACACTTGTCATCACCCGGTACACACAGAACAATTCCAGACTCCAATACCCTTCGTCCAATGTATCGATCATCACCTCCGGACCATTCTGGAGTTCCTCGTCACGTCAGGGATCTCATCCGGGATTTCGAACAACCTTCGGTAGCCACCATAATGGCTCTACTATACTTATATCGTCACCAAACGTTAAGTGTGTAGACCCTGGGGGTTCGAGAACTATGCATACATGACCGAGACACCTCTACGGTCAATAACCAATAGCGGGACCTAGATGCCCGTATTGGTTCCTACATATCCTATGAATATCTTATCGATCGAACCTCAGTGTCAAGGACTCAGACAATCCCGTATGCAGTTCCCTTTTTCTATCGGTATGTTACTTGCCCGAGATTCGATCATCGGTATCTCCTTACCTAATTCAATCTTGTTACCGGCAAGTCTCTTTACTCATTCTGTAATACAAGATCCCGTGACTAACTCATTGGTCACATTGCTTCAAGCTTATTGTGATGATGTATTACCGAGTGGGCCCCGAGATACCTCTCCGTCATACAGAGTGACAAATCCCAGTCTTGATCCATGCCAACTCAACAGACACCCTCGGAGATACCTATAGAGCACTTTTATAGTCACCCAGTTATGTTGCGACATTTGGTACACACAACGTACTCCTCCGGTGTCAGTGAGTTGCATGATCTCATGGTCATAGGAACATATACTTGACATGCAAAGACGATAGCAATAAACTGTAACACCCCGGGTGTCAGGCTACAGTAACCTCACACTAATGGTGCCATGTCATCATGTTTGACTAAGTCAAATTGCCATTGATAAAGATCCAAGTCAAATCCAAAATTCAAATTTAAACTTTCACAAGCATGTCAGAAAAATAGTTCATGTTTTAGTAGATATTCCATAACAATTTACTGTGAAAGAAACCACTGCACTTGTTTTCTCGTTTGGGAGCTATCATCCAAAACAGCCCCATCTAAGTAATTAGCTTTTTAAACAAATAAAAACAAATTCAAATAACCCCCTGCCCCCAAACTTTTGTGGCAGTGCCTAAAATCGCAGCACTAATTTTGGACCAAGTTCCATTTTTTCACAAAACTGAATTGCTATAAAAATAAATAAATGAATGCACAACCGAAAATAAATGAGTAGAAAAGAATGGGGGAGGACCTAAACTACTGGGCATATTGGCCCATCTGACAAATGGGTGGCCCAGCCCACCCCTCTCCCAACTCATCTCCCTCCTACGTACAGGAGGCTGGGCGTGGCGGCCATCCGCGGTGCCATGGCCGCGCTGGCAGCCATCCACCACCCTCCGACGCCCTATAAGATCCCGAGCACCCTCTCCCTCTCTGGAACCCTAGCGCCCACGTTCTCCTCCTTCCTCCTCGCGCCGCTCCGTCCTCTCACACACAAACCGACGTCGTTGCCGCTTTAGCCTCCTCCGTCCATGCAGCCACCTCCCTCCTAGCCGGCTGAAACTTTGCCTGGAGCTCGGCCGCACTTGGATGCTTCGACTACGACCACCCGTTCGAGATGGAGTGCTCTACATCATCCCCTTCATCTTTGTCCTCTTCTTCGGCAGCCGCACGACGTCGCCATCGATTTTCCGCGCCTTGTCCACCTTCGGCCTCCCCGACTGCGTCTCCGAGCTCGCGGTGAACTCCTCCTTCGGTTCCCGGACTTCCGCCCTTTGATTCGTCGCTGTAGACACCGTATACCGTCACGGCCGATCTCACTGGACAACGCGCTCACCGCGTCCCGCGTCCCCCACAGCATGCGCGCCGGCCGCCCCCTATGCGTGTGCACGCGCCCGCACTCGCGCCCGCATGCGATGGCTGCTACCCGCCTCCGCTGGCGCCATAGCCGCCCTGTGCGCGTGCGCCCGTGCCCGGGAGCCAACTGTTGTTGCCCCGCTGGAAGCTGCTGCTACTTGCGATGCGCTGCTCTGCCGCTGATTCTTGCAGCCGCTGCTGTTTGCTATTGCTGTCTTCTGCTACGGCGCCGTTGCTGATGCCTTTGCTTGCTGCTCGCGCCTGCTACTTTGCTGCTGCTCATGCCTTGCTGCTCTCTGCTCCGGCTCATTGCTGATGCTGCTCCTAATCCCTGCCGCCGCTGCTCTTTTCTACTGCGTGCTGCTGCCAATGCAGGCCATGGCCGCTATGCACTCCCGTTCATACGTGCCTGCATGTTCTACTACCAAGCAAGGTCGCCCTAGTTAGATTAGTCTAGGAATAGATTAGGTTAGTTCAATTGTGTAGTTAGTGAGATGTGTAGATGACATGTGGTCCCTTCTAGATTAATTTAGTCTAGCTACTTTTACTAGCACATGTGACACTCACATGTGGGTACCCTAGAGTTTAAACAAAAATCATATTACCTACTATCTATGACAATTGGGTCCCGTCGACACTGTTGACTTTGACTAGTCAACTCTGACTGGGCTGTTGACTTTGACTTTGGCCCCACCTGGCAGTCAATCAGCCACACTGGTAGTGTACACACCCTGTCTACACCTAGCTTTTTGTCATTTATTTTCGAAATAAAAGTTTTCCATAAAATCATTTAATCTTTGAAAAATCATATAAAATAAACCGTAACTCGGATGAAAATATTTCATATATGAAAATCAATGAGAAAAATGTGATGAATCCGAATATGCTATCCAATCATCTGTCACATGCCTCTAACATGATGAACATGAAACCTTCCCTGTTGGTTCATCTATCCGAAAACCGCTGAAAGCTGGGAAAATATTCTCGGATGTTTTCTCGCTCCGTCTGTAACGTGTAGCACTGCATTAGTTCACCTCTAGCACAACGTATTTCCATGGTATGCTTTGTTTGCTTTATATTTATTGTTTCTTGCCCCCTCTTCTCTCTGATAGACCTTGAGACCGCTGCTGGTGCCACTGTGATCTACTACATTGACGACGACCCTTTCTTCTCAATAGAGCTTCAAGGCAAGCCCCCCCCCCCCCGCTTGATCACTCCGATATTTCCCATTCCATTCTCTCTCATACTTGCATTAGATTTTGCTAGTGTACTTGATTGCTCCTATTCTGATGCATAGCCTATTTTTGCTACCTTCTTATTCTAAACTGCTTAGTATAGGCTGGTTAGAGATCCATCAGTGACCCCCACCTTGTCCCAGTTGCCCCACTTTATGTTCGATGACTCGATCAACGTGATCGACGTCTAGGCCCCGACACCGCACATCACCCCCCCTAGTTGTACAACTCTGCAGAGTTACTTTCGAGTGCCGAGGGTGATACCTCATCGTCACTTATGACTTTAACCCTGTAGTGTAGCTATTCGGTCGTGGTCATCGAGGGTGATTCCTCCTTGACCACTCCCGATAATGACTCTGTCGTGCAAACCCTCAAGTGTGGACCAACGAGGGTGATTCCTCCAAGTCCACCTTGATGGTTACATCGAGTGGGAATCTATCAACGGTGATTCCTCAGGTTTCCCCCTTGTTGTTTCAGACACACGGCTACTTTGAATTACCACAGAATCATGATGACATCGGGTTGGCCCCGAGGGGTATCCGCGAGTGATGTGAAGTCGGGTTGACCTGGAGGGTAACCGCGAGATAATTAGGTGGCACGACCGAGCATGCTTAGCCCTTGCTCACGTGATGAACTCATGATCGGGGCACAATCGCATTTCGAGCACATAGCAAGATGGATATCATTACAACATACCATGTACTGAATAGATAAGAATACAAGATAAAGGCTTACACTCGCCACAAGCTACAACATGAATACAACAATTCATCAATACATAGCAATCATCATCCAGAAGAGCAGGATCTAGCTACGGATGAACACAAACAAAAAAATAAGAACGACATCCACCCTGCTAGCCCAGGCTCCCGACCTGGAACCTATATCCCTTGATCGAAGAAGAAGAACTCCAAAACAAGTAAACATTGCTCTCACGTCATGAACATAGCATTACCTGTACCTGCAACTGGTGTTGTAGTAATCTGTGAGCCACGAGGACCCAGCAATCCCATTACCATGGGTATCAAGACTAGCAAAAAGCTTAATGGGTATGGAATGGATAAGTGTTGAGGTTGCAGCAAGCGACTAAGCATAGTATGGTGGCTGACTTACGAGTACAAGAAGAAGATGAGCAGCTACGCAAATGGTCGCAAACTAGTAATGATCAAGAAGTGATCCTAAACTACTTACGTTCAAACATAACCCAACCGTTTTCTCTTCTCTAACGCACCCGAAAAGAGACAGTCATGGCTACACACGCGGTTGGTGTATTTTAGTTGAGTTTAATTCAAGTCCACTACAACCGGATATTAACAAATTCTCATCTGCCACATAACTGCGGGCACGGCTCTCGAAAGTTCAAACCCTGCAGGGGTGTCCCTACTTAGACAATCCTCCATCTCGGGACCCTCCAATCAGACTCGGAATCCCGATGCACAAGACATTTTCACAATGGTAAAACAAAACCAGCAAGACCGCTCGATGTGCCGACAAAAACCGATAGGAGCCTCACATATCTTGTTCTCAGGGCACATCGGATGAGCGAAGCGTACAAGAACACAATAGCCCAAGTTGCCTAGGGGCGGTCCCGCACGGTGCTCTAGTTTGGACCAACACTCAGAGGAGCACTGGCCCCGGGGGTTGATTAAGTTCTCGGGGTCAAGAAAGTCCCCGGTTAGAGGCTATCATGGCCAAACAACGGTTTGCTAGGAAGGGTGAAAAGGTTAGAGGCTATCATGGCAATTTGGGAGGCTTGATAAACAAGTGGTAGGTAGCGCGACATAGCGATAGCATCGAGACAACTAGCATAGCAAAGATAGTGAGATCCAAGGTGACGGTCATCTTGCCTGAAATACCGCTAGGAAGAAGATTGAGTCCATGAAGTAGACGAACCAACGTAGTCGAACGAATCCTCACGATCGCAACGTAACCGAAACTATCGAGAAGGAGCACAACCGGAAAGAAGAAAATAACATGGTAAACCATCAAAAATAATCATGGCATGATGCACACTCAAGTATGATGCATGTCCGGTTTAATGAGTCATGGCATGGAAAAGTGCAACAAACAACACTACAATTTAAGTGGAGCTCAATATGCAACGAGTTGAATATTGTATTTAGTTCACTCTCGTTTTTGTACCCAACAATATTAAATGTTGTTACACATGGCAAGATGTGAAGCATAAGTAAACTAACTATTTAGGCAAATTTAAATGAGGCCGGAAACACAAATAGCAATTCCGTAAAATCCCCATATGCATATTTCGAATTTTCTACTGTTATGCATAAAACCATATTTTAGAGTTGTTAAACAGCAAAAGTAAGTGCACCATGTTAATCTATGCATTTTTCTACCCCATTTACATATAAAGATTATTTAATTCAGAGCTACGGTTAATTAGTTACGAAATGAATCATTTTAACATGTCATTTAGCAAATCAAATGCAAACAGCATTTTAAACATGGATGAAAGTTGGAAATTATGAAACTAGATGAAATTCTAAGCATTTTACATATATAAAACATTTTAATCTGATGCATGGTTAATGAGATTTTAAATGCATGAAGTGCAAGGGGTTTTCTGCAAAACTTGTTATTCTCTGGATAAATAACAAATTGCAGAACCCTAAAACACCCATACGGGTTGGATCTGAACTGGGCACTGGGCGGCTGGGCTGCTCACCGGCTCGGCCCAGGTCAGTGGAGGTCTTGGGCTGGGGAGCAGTCGGCCGACGTGGACTGATGCGCGTGTGCTGCTGACTTGGATCGAACGATGCAGGGGATCGAGCAAGCCGCTGACGTAGGGGGCCCAAGAGCGGGCGAGGCAGGGACGACGCGGTCCTCTGCTCGCTCGACAGGAAGCAGTGGCGGCACGGGACTGCAGGGACGTGGAGTTTGGTGGCGGGGATGACCGGATCTGGGCGTGGGTGCAGGTGACGAAGCTCCAGGCAAAGAAGGGGTCGGCAGGTAGCGGATCCAGCAAACTAGGTGGCGGTGCGATGAACTGAAGGAGGCGGCTGTGCACGTCCTCTGCTCAAAAGACAGAGAGCTTCAGAGTAGGGACGAAGACAGAAAGAAAAAGAGGATACCGCGAGGGGGCCTGGCTGACCGGCGGCGATGAGAGGTGGGGGCCGGGAACGGCGAAGGAGGCAAGCTCGCGAGGCGGCCAACGAACTAAGGAGGCGACGAACTTGGCTCCTGCAGCAAAACAATGGCGAGGCGGAGAAGTCCGCAGCAGCGCGACACGAGGAAAAGGAAGGGGCTAGAGGCAGCGCAAAGGAGCTCACCAGCGGGTGGCTCCTGTGAGCTTGTGACGAGGTGGTCGGGGCGCTCTTCTCCTGGCGACATGGATGGGAAATCCTACGGGACAGAGACAAAAGAGAGAGAAAAGTGAGGGGAAGAGATAGCTAGAGGAAGGAGGGGATGGAAGGAGAGGCGACGGGCACGACACTGGTGACCTGCTGGTGGCTGCTGCTACTACGGCGAGGAGTCTCGGGGAGGGTCAGAGACGCGCGGGAGCAGAGGTCTCCCGCATGGGAGGCTATCAAGGCAGGCGAGCTCGGTGACAACGGCTTCAGGAACAAGGCTGTGGAGGCGGCTCGGGGATCGGGCGCGCGAGGTTGTGGCCTCGATCCAAACTGGATCGAACGCCGACCAGTGGTTGGATGGTGGCTGAGAGTGGAGGCGGAGGGAACCTGGGAGGATCCCAAAGTGAGAGGAGGAGGCTGGTTGGCTGCGGGTGGATCGGGGAAGATCCCGTGGAAGAGAGGTGAGTGTGGCGGTGGCGGCAGGGACAAATCCCCTGGATTCTGTTGTTGGGTCAAATTAGGCATGAGGTTGTTGTTTAAATAGGCAGGGTAGAAAATAGAGGGGGGTTTAGGGGCGTGCTATGTTCATCGGATGGCTCCAGATCAATGGGATAGCGAAATCCAAATAACAAACCGAAGACGCTTTACAGATGTTCGGGGATGATCCAGACCCATCGGTAATTGTCGGTGTTCTGTGAACGGGGGTCCCCAGACTTGCCAGCCTGCGGCCCGCAACGTGGCTCCACCAGCGGCCCCGTATGGCCCATCTTCACCAGCAAACATTCAAGACCCTCGCGAGGCAGACGACGCAAGACCTCCTCAGGGGCGGCCTCACCAGGCTGGCTCGCGAGGGGCGGAGAGATCAAGGGGAGGGGCACCTCGTGAGGTTCCTATGATGCAAGCCATGACGACTGGAACTAGGCGGGTGCCAGGCGGGTGCCAGCATGCGCAGTGTCCTTATTTCCTCTTTGGTGCTAAAGGGGCAAGCGCAGGCAAGGAGTCGCGAGGCATCAGGCAAAGGTTTCCATATCGGTGCAACAAGACCAAGACCAGAAGGACGGCAGGATGGAGGTCATCGTGGAGCCCAAAACGGCGTCACCACCAGAGCCTTTGGCAGGGGAAGACCACTTTTGTTATGATAGCTTGTACTAGTTGTCTCCCTTTGAATTTGGCCGTTGTGGGATCCCTTCCCGCTCAATATTTGGGAAGAGGACCGGGTGTCGGTGTCCAAACCGGCGGATCTCGGGTAGGGGGTCCCGAACTGTGCGTCTAAGGCGGATGGTAACAGGAGGCGGGGGGACACAATGTTTACCCATGTTCGGGCCCTCTCGATGGAGGTAATACCCTACTTCCTACTTCCTACTTGATTGATCTTGATGATATGAGTATTACAAGAGTTGATCTACCACGAGATCGTAGAGGCTAAACCCTAGAAGCTAGTCTATTATTATGATTGTTTTTCTTGTCCTACGGACTAAACCCTCCGGTTTATATAGACACCCGAGGGGGCTAGGGTTACACAGAGTCGGTTACAAAGGAGCAGATTAACATATCCGAATTGCCAAGCTTGCCTTCCACGCAAAGGAGAGTCCCACCCAGACATGGGACGAAGTCTTCAATCTTGTAGCTTCATAGTCCAACAGTCTGGCCAAAGTATATAGTCCGGCTGTCCGAGGACCCCCTAATCCAGGACTCCCTCAGTAGCCCCTGAACCAGGCTTCAATGACGATGAGTCCGGCTCGCAGATTGTCTTCGGCATTACAAGGCGGGTTCCTTCTCCGAATAGTCCATAGAATATTTTGAACACAAGGATCGTGTCCGGCTTTGCAAAACAAATCCAATCCGCTGACAACTTTTCATGACGTGACGTCCTGCCGTGGCCCGGTCATTACGAACCGTTTTTCCCTGTCTGCCATTGCACATGTTGCGAGGCTGTTTTATCGGCATGTCTTGTCGAAGCAGAGATCATGTTCCCCTTATCATGAGAGTCTCATCAATACGGGCGTGGGTAACCCAACCGTGCTTGTTAATATGACTCCTCGATTTTAGGCAAGTTCCAAACGGCCACGCGGAGGACGCTTGATATTCGCCCTCTTTATAAAGGGGCCAAGGCCCTATCCTTTTCTTCTCGCGCTCAATCCTTCCCCTCCCCCACCTCGAGTTCCAACACCCAAGGCTCAGGCTAAGCACTTCAACCATGTCCGGATCCAACCTCCAAGGCCGGTGGAGGGCCTCCTCTGTCACAAAGGGGGACATCAAGAAGCTAAGGGGAGCAAGGTATCTGACCACCGAAATCTCGCACAGGCTGCCTGCTCTAGGGCAGGTCATCCTCACTCCCGAACCCAACGAGAGTGTCGTATTTGTTTCCCACTTCCTCCGAGGGCTAGGTTTTAGTCTTGATCCCTTTGTTAGAGGGCTTATGTTCTATTACGGGCTCGATTTCCATGATCTAGCCCCGGATTCCATCCTTCACATCTCGTCATTTATCGTTGTGTGTGAGGCCTTCCTCCGCATCACCCCACAGTTCGGCTTATGGCTCAAGACCTTCAATGTGAAGCCGAAGACGATCGATGGATGACACGCAGAATGCGGAGGTGCCATAATAAGCAAAGACGCCGATGTTCCATGGCCAAAGGGTTCCTTCCCGGAGGTGTCCAACTTATGGCAGCGAGAGTGGTTTTACATCACAGCTCCCTGAAGTACTAAGTGGGTAGCTACCCCTGCCTTCCGTTCGGGCCCCTGCCACAACTGGTGTCATGGGTCAATAAGGGGCTCGACTGGGGGCTAGTTAATGACGTGCCGACATTGCAAAGTCGTATCCGAGATCTCCTCAAGAGGGATGTCAGTCTCGTCAAGGTAATGCAAGTAATGCTAGTTCATTGGGTCCTGCCATGCCAACGTCGATCTCTCCGCATGTGGGAGTTCAACCCGGAAGGACCACGAACTATTCAGCAATTCTTCGGCATGACGCTTGAAGGGATGTATGGATTGTTCTTCGGATCACGAATAAACTATCCGGACACCACCGAGGATGCGGGTCTAAACTGCAATCGTCCAGATACCCATGTAAGTAATTCTGCGGCCGAACACATCGTCTTTTCCTTTATCATAACATCATTCTGAAAAAATTGCTCTTGGCCAGGACTGGATAAGGAAGGCGAAGATGATCAGGTGTTCGGCCCCCCTTCCCGAAGGCTCACCGGATCCTGTACTAGCCAGGATGCTTGAGCACACACTTTATCAAGTGCCATCAGGGGAAGATAAAGGGAGGAATAAAGAAGCCGAAAGCGGGCCTCGCGCATTACTCATCCAAATCGGGGGAATTAGTGTCTCCGCGAAGAAGGATGATCGGGGAGAAGAATCTAGAATCCCCTCTCCCCAAGGAAGGAAAAGGACTACCTCTGACGACTTGGAAACGGAAGTTTCCAAACGAGCGAAGAAACCTTCGCTAGGGGGCCCTGCCCCGAAGGGCGTCCTTACCGCACAGTGCCCGCAAGGGGGCCAGCCCTCCACCAAGCTGTAAGTGAATCAAGAGTACTTTTGGTAAATATATCCTGCTTTATCTCCGAGGACAATAGCCGAGACATATATCTTGTAGTCCGGCTCATAGCCCTTCTCAACAGAGTTCGTCTTCGGGGGATCTTCTTCCGGAGATGATGGAGAGCAAAACGCCTCCCCCTGTCTCCCCGCCTCCTGGGGTGGACGACCCTGAGGTTTCATCATGGAGGATTTCTCCTGATCCGCCGAGGCCAGAAGGTAACCCTTCCGCCACCCGAAGTCCGGAGCATTCGGCTCCTAAGGAGAGCAACAAAAAGAGTCCGAGACTGTCCAGTGCACAACCGGACGCACTGATGGGTCTTTTGGAGCAAGAAGCTATTTCAGAGGCGCACCGTACTTTAATGGGTACGGTGGTTGAGAGGATTTCATCTGACCAGAGTGGGTTGCATGAAGCTTTTATGAGTCTGCTAAGAGGCTTTGAGGTATGCAAAGTAATATATAAATTTTTTGTCAGTACTACACACGCTAGGTGTGCTCTATACAAATAGTATCCCCTGAGACTCCGGTTGCTGTCCAGAGGCAGCAAACAGAGGATCATAGTCCCAGGTAATGATCGCGTTGCTTTCATGTGTAGGCGGCTGACGGTCCGGTGGCTAGCCGGACTGCTGAGTTTTCTGGACTTAGCCGGCAACTTGATGCGGTAGATGCTGACATTGCTCTTGTGAACAAGCGGCTTGACGAGGCACAGGGTATGTACTTTTGGGTAGTCAACAAATATTTAAGAGGAGCAGGATGCTAGTATCTATAATATGCTGTGACTGCAGATGGAGCTGCCGCCATGGAGACCCTTCGGGCGGAACTTTCCCGAGCCAAGGAACAAGCCAGGAGGAGTGATGCAGCCGCCCTAAAGGCGGCCTAAGAGTTAAGAGCTGAACGGGCTGCTCATCGCCAGAGCGAAGATAAAATAGCCAAGATGGCCGTTGAGCTGAATGATGCCGCCGACCGGTATGAGCTTCTTGAAAAAGGAAAGCCAAGCGAAAGCGACAGACGTGGAGAAAGCCCTGGTAGCAGCCAAGGAGACCCGCTCTAAAATTAGAGCGGCGAAGGAGGAGCTTCGTCAAGCCAGAGATATCACGGCTGGGAAGCCCTTTTTGTTGCAGACGAAGTTCGGAGATCCGAAATATGCCCCTCTGGATCAATTATGGAGTGCTGCGGATGCGTATTCAGACCTGACAATGAGTGCTGCTGATGCGACTCAGTTTTTCAAATTTCAAAAAGATCACAAAGTGGAAAAGTTGTTCTGGTCGCAGTTCAGTGCTCCAACGTGTCCACAGCTGTTAAATGAGAAAATGGCCTAGTGGGCTGAGCTCCATAGGTTGTCCGGGCTTGCCATGAGGTCTGTCGTGCATCATCTTTGGCCGGAAGGACCAAGGCCGAATAGTTATTTTGGTTTTAGTGCAACGATTCCTTGGTGTTGTGCCGCATATCGATGCTGTAAAGAGGTCTGCATGCATAGAGGGTGCATGGATGGCTCTTGCCTGTGTTAAGACATACTAGGCAGAGATGGATGCCACCGCTATTGCAACTCGGGGTCCGGCCGTAGGCCAGGTCTCGTCCAAGCACTATTTTGAAGAAGTCCTAGAAGGCGCTCGTTTAATAGAGGCTCAGTGCTCGAAGAGTATCATGTTCGAGTGACATGTATCCCAATTTGTAAAAACAATGCTATTTGGCTTATAAAAGGCTGTGTTTATACTTTTGCCTGAAAGTATTATGATACCTCATGTGCGGCCGTTTTATGTATGTATATAACCTGAAAGGTTGCAGTCGTCGGCTTCATCCCCCACGCATATAATGCGGGGGTGTTCGGAAAAGCGCGTATTCACACTTGATCCAATGTCTTGGTCCATTAAGGAGGTGATAGTGCGGCGAACAAGGCAATCAGACTATATTGCTTTAACACTTTCACTTAGCCATAGGAGTTTGACAGTGGGGCTATTATATAGCCCCTGGTACTTCCGCGCTTATCCGAATACGGTGCGCGTACATACATGACCGAGAAACCGGTCCTTCGTTAATGCAGAGGAATCGCGAAGATTCTGCTGAGTCCTCGAGTGGTTGACCAGTCTCGCGCTTTATCATGACAGTCAGTTTTTGGCTTTCTCTACTGAGGTGCTCATCCAGATGAACCAGGGCACAATCGCAGTAGTTCTCCCGGTGCCACCTTAGCCGATAGAGCGGAACGTAGGGTAGCAAAAGACGGGAGCTAGGCAAACCCAACTATTGACCAAAGACATGATTCGAAGCTGATGCATATAAGGCCAAACTTGTGACACCGAACACTCCCTAAGGTATTCGGTCTTTACAACGTATGCTAGGCTGAGTAATGCCCTCGATAAAAAGCCCTGAATTTCCATGTACGTGCATTAGCCTGACGTGACAAAATGTCAATAACGCCAGCATCCCTCTTGGTTATGTGGAGTATCCTGAGGGTGTGAAGCAACAAGAGACAGTAAAAAAGGTTTACACAGGGTCTTAATCTAAAAAGAAACCTTTGAATGGGGCCCTGCTGCACGTCTGCGCCTGTGTCTCCGTTGTGCCGTATCATGGAAGGGTGTAGCATGATGATCATCTGTAAGAGAGAAAAGCCCAGGTGAAAGTTTTCGTGCGAAGAATTGGTTATTCTCAATAAACCATGAAAATTCAATCTAAGTAAGATCGAGCCGAACTATAGTCCTTTTTCCATGTGGGAAGCCCCTAGCACCACCTATGGGGGTATATCCATCGACCGAGCCTTAGGTTTATTTGAGCTATTACAGCTAGTGGTGCGCCGGACTCGTCTAGCCGTGTCCGCGGTCTTGACGACCGATCATTTATTCTGGTTGGAGAGGGTGTTCAATGTTCGACTGCTAAATCCACCACACGTTCTTCCGCACGTAAGGAACGTTCTGTGTTTTTGCTAACTATGATGATGCCACGTGGACCGGGCATCTTAAGCTTAAGATAAGCGTAATGCGGTATTGCATTAAAACGAGTGAAATCCATTCTTCCGAGTAGTGCTTGATAGCCGCCTCGGAATGGAGCGATGTCGAAGGTTGACTTTTCACTTCGGAAGTTGTCGGGAGAACTGAATACAACCTCTAGTACTAGAGAGCCCGTCCACCGGGCCTCTGGACCTGTTATTACTCCTTTAAAGGTAGTATTGCTTTGGCTTATTCTTGTCGGGTCTATCCCCATTTTGCGGACTGTGTCCTGATATATCAGATTAAGACTATTGCCGCCGTCCATAAGGACTCGGGTGAGGTGGTATCCGTCAATTATTGGGTCTAGTACCAAGGCAGCCGATCCTCCGTGCCGGATACTAGTCGGGTGATACCTGCGATCAAAAGTGAACGGGCAGGCCGACCAAAGGTTGAACTTGGGGGTGACGGGCTCCACGGCGCATACGTCTCGGAGTGCGTGTTTGCTCTCCCTCTTCGTTACGTGAATCATGTTCACTGTTTTGACCTCTGGTGCGAATTTTTTCTGTCCCCCAGTGTTCGGCTGGCGAGGCTCATCCTCGTCTTCGCTTGGTGTTTCCCTCCCCTTGTATTCGGCGTTTAGCTTGCCGGCCTGCTTGAAGACCCGGCATTCTCTGTTGGTGTGATTTGCGGGTTTGTTGGAGGTGCCATGAATCTGACATAATCTGTCTAGAATCTTGTTTAGGATGGACGGTCCATCTCTGCTGCCTTTGAATGGCTTTTTCCGTTGACCGGGTCGAGAGCCCCTGAATCCAGCATTTACCGCTGTGTTGTCTAGGCTGTCTTCATTGTTTCGAAGCTTGCTTTTATTGCGTCATGGTTTTCCATTGCCATCCCTGACTTCGGATGTGCATGGGTTGTTGGCGCCGCTACGGGCCAGCCAGCTGTCTTCGCCCGCGCAAAAGCGGGTCATAAGGCTTGTTAGGGCTGCCATTGTCCTCGGTTTTTCCTCGCCGAGGTGTCTGGCGAGCCATTCGTCCCGAACACTATGTTTGAAAGCCGCTAGGGCTTCGGCGTCCGGGCAGTCGACAATTTGATTCTTTAGTGAGGAATCTATTCCAAAGCTTTCGGGCTGACACTCCGGGCTGGTGAATTATATGACTTAAATCATCTGCATCCGGAGGTCGGACATAGGTCCCTTGAAAATTAGCCCTAAAAGCATCCTCAAGCTCTTCTCAATTTCCAATTGAGTTCTTGGGGAGGATCTTTAGCCAGTGCCGAGCTGGTCCTTTCAACTTGAGGGGCAAGTATTTGATGGCGTGGAGATCATCTCCGCAAGCCATGTGGATATGAAGGATAAAGTCCTCAATCCAGACCCCAGGGTTTGTCGTTCCGTCGTATGCCTCTATGTTCACGAGTTTGAATCCTTCTAGAAATTCATGATCTAGAACCTCATCGGTGAAGCAGAGGGGGTGCGCGGCACCCCTGTATTTGGATGTGTCATTTCATTCTGATGGTTGTAGTGTTCGGTTTTGATTCTGTGTCGGAGCGCGCTTCCTAGATCCGTAGATGGACCTGGTCATTCCGGCTTTTTGGTGCAAGTCCTCACGTAAATCGTGTGCTGACTTATGTGTGACATCATTAGCCGCCCTATCACGGCCACGGGGTGGTCGATCCGGCTGATCGGCCATTTTATTCTTCGATTGTGTAGGCTCTAAAGCCTCGTCATCGTATTTAGGTAGCAGGTTGCGCTTTGGATAGCTCTTTGTGTGGCGGCTTCCACCGTACTTTTCTTCAGTGTCGAGCACTTTGTTCCATCTACTGTTGAGTGTATTTTGCGTGGCCTTAAGCCTTTGCTTCTGCTTCTTCAGACTCCTCGCGATGGCAATAAGCCTTCTATGGAGGTCCTCTTGCTCCAAGTGCCTTTCTGGGATGATGTGTGCATCGTCGTCCGGACTGTTCTCCTCTCCGGAGACAGGTTGATGAGCTTTACCCTCGGCATCGCTGTGATCGGACAGCGGCTCCGTACTATGTTTGCCGTCCTCTGGTTCATCCTACTCTATCGCTGGGTCCATGTGGTCGTCGTTTGCTTTGGAGTCGACCGTGGTATTATTCTTTCTTGCGCTGTTATTGTTGTTTTTGCCGAGGGGGGATTTGGAGCGGCGCCTACGTCGTCGCTTTGGTTGCTTCTCGAGGGAATTATCCTCTGTTGCATCCTTCCGTTCCTCGTCATTGTTTTCTTTGGGTGTATCCACCATGTATATATCATGTGATGAAGTGGCTGTCCAGTGCCCTGTGGGCGGTGGTTCCTGTTCCTCTCCTGCATCGTCGTCCATACCGTCGATGTCTTTGGAGTCGAAATCAAGCATGTCGGTTAAGTCGTCGAAAGTGGCTATTAAGTGGGTGGTGGGTGGGGAGCGGATTTCTTTGTCGTCCGCTTCCCACTCAAGCCGGACATAGTTCGGCCAAGGGTCTCCTGACAAGGAGAGAGACCTCAATGAATTTAACACGTCGCCCAAGGGCGAGTGCTGAAAGATATCCGCGGAGGTAAACTCCATGATCGGTGCCCAATCAGATTCGATAGGCACGGACGCAGGCAGTTCGGAGCCTGTGATCGGGGACGAATCCAAGGGTCCGGCAACACAGGTCTCAGAGGAGGTGAAGTCAGTATTCGGCTCTATCGCCGCTGGGTGTGCGGCCTCCATGGCGGGGTCCATCCACCCGTCCTCGGATGGCACGATCTGCTTCGGATTGAGGGTCGGAGCTGCCACAGGTGTGGTCTCCCGAACACCGTCTGGTGGCAGAGCTAAGTCATGCTCGTCGTGACTGTGCGGCGCACCTGACATGGGCTCGAATCCATCAAAGATCAAGTCTCCGCGGATGTCGGTAGTATAGTTCAAGCTTCCAAACCTGACCTGATGGCCAGGGGTGCAGCTCTCGATCTGTTCCAGATGGCCAAGCGAGTGGGCCTGCAGTACGAAGCCGCCAAATACGAAGATCTGTCCGGGGAGAAAAACCTCACCCTGGATCGCATCGTTGCCGATGATCGAAGGAGCCATCAAACCTTATGGTGACGACACGGTAGAACTCTCAATGAAAGCACCAATGTCGGTGTCAAAACCGGCGGATCTCAGGTAGGGGGTCCCGAACTGTGCGTCTAAGGCGGATGGTAACAGGAGGCGGGGGACACAATGTTTACCCAGGTTTGGGCCCTCTCGATGGTGGTAATACCCTACTTCCTTCTTGATTGATCTTGATGATATGAGTATTACAAGAGTTGATCTACCACGAGATCGTAGAGGCTAAACCCTAGAAGCTAGCCTAAGATTATGATTGTTGTTCTTGTCCTACGGACTAAACCCTCCGAATTATATAGACACCGGAGGGGGCTAGGGTTACACAGAGTCGGTTACAAGGGAGGAGATCTACATATCCGAATTGCCAAGCTTGCCTTCCACGGAAAGGAGAGTCCCACCCGGACACGGGACGAAGTATTCAATCATGTATCTTCATAGTCCAACAGTCCGGGCAAAGTATATAGTCCGGCTGTCCGAGGACCCCCTAATCCAGGACTCCCTCACCGGGCCTCTATAAATAGGACTAGCCACCACCAAGGGAGGCAAGCTGATGGAGACCCAGCTCACCTCGAACCTCACAAGTTCACCAAGCACAAGAACACCTCTCCTTAGGAGGCTGTTGTTCCCTTGTACTGTTCATCCTCAGCCCAAGAGGCAATCCACCACACCACACTGGAGTAGGGTACTACACCACAACGGTGGCCCGAACCAGTATAAATCTTGTGTCTCATGTTCTTTGGGTTCGTCAAGCTAGGCCGTGAGATCATAGAGTGCGCGAGCTAGAGAGGGGGAGAGATCTTCGTGCGCACCCCAGTGTTCGAACCTGAAGGGTTTTGCCGGAACCCGAAATCCGACATTTGGCACGCCAGGTAAGGGTGCGCCAGAGCTTCTCTTCCCCCGGTTGATCCACCAACACCCCGTGGGTCCGATGTCCGGCGACCCGAGGACCAACACCGACCGCTGGGCAGCTTGGCCGGCCCGGGCAACGCCGTCCGCCCAAGAAGACCTCAACCCCGCACCTCAGGCGGCGCGCCCACCGCCAAGCGCCGCGGGGCGCGGGCGGCGCAGTCAAACGCCATCCACCCTCACTCCGCGACAAGTGTGGGCGGTCACGAGGGCCTCAATCCATGCCGTGGCCACGGTGCTGCACACCCGACGGGAACAAGAAAACATGAGGGCCGCCCTCACGGTGGCTCGGGAGCTGCAGCGATGCCGGCTGATGGAGAGAGGTCGGGACGCATTGCTGGAGTGCGTCGTCGAGCTACTGGACGCTGCTGCCTTGGGAGCGCCGCCCTTCTGCTCCTTGCACACGCCTCAAGCCACGACTGGATCGCATGGCGGGCCTCGCCGCGCCCGCGCACTCCCAGGTACGCCAGGGGGCTTCATCGACACCGGCGCAACCAGCAGCGCTAGGTGCCCACTCATGCCCGCGCCGCCTCTGATGGGTGCAGGCATGAGTGTTGCCACCCGCGGCCTCGGCGGGATGCTGCCCTACCATTCTTAGGGCGGCGCGACGTGGAGCGTGGGGCACTTTGGCGAAGTCTTCGGGGCGACTGCCTTAGAGGCCTTCGTCCCCCGCATGATAGACCAGGAGTATGTGCTAGAAGACGACCCTGGCTCGTTCCTCGAGCCAGGCTGGGAGGATGAGGCGCTGGAAGCCGAGGCCTTCCAGGAGCCCCCCGAGCGTGCCGTGAGCCTCACCAACCATGCAGGCGATGACGGCTACAGGGTACCACTAATCTCTTAGGAGCAAGCTTATGCTAACCATGGGTCGCAGGAGGATCAGGTCACAATAGCAGATGGCGGCCCCAGCTCAACGGCCTCCCTCCCACCAGGAGGAGTGCACTGGGGGTGCAGGGGAGAGGCCGTGAGTCAGGCCCCTCCCTGCATCGCACGGAGCAAGGCGGCCCCCGGAGGTAGGCCCTCTGTCGGGGAGGTGCTGATAAGCCTACCCCCAGCAGAGGACCTGTGGTCGCCGAGGGTGCCGCTGGCGTCCCCTTTGCCCCTTTGCTTTGTCCTGGTTTCTGGTCGAGCCAATGGTGGTCGAGGGCGGTGAAGGCGGGGCCCTCGCCAGGCAATATGAAGTAAGGCTCACACCTATGAAGATCTCATCTCGTGACACTCTCACGTAATAATGAGTGGGGTTGTACATGCCCCGGAGTCTCAGGAGTGCCGCCCTTGGGCCTCAGGGGCTCCCACCCACGCCTAGTGGCAGAACTTAGCTCCGCGCTGGTGAGAAGACAAGAAGACTAGACTAGGGGCCGGGCACGGCCATTTGCTTTTAACCTCTTTTCTGTAGCCCTGTTTCTGGCTTTGGATTTAAGTTGAAGTTGAGTTTTCATTGATATGCGTGGGGGTGACTTTTCTCGTTCGTTTGATTTCTTCCCATTTGGTTCCTTGCCCAACCCGGAGTTCGTACCTGCTACCTGCCCCCTCGCGAGCCCCTTGAGAGCGGGGGCTGGGCGCGGCACGCCCGTGCTACGCGCACGCCCACGGCTGGTGCTTGCTCCTCGCGACGCCCTCTCGGACAGGCCAGCTGGCCCTTCAGGAGCTCACGACCTCGCGAGCTGGCCAGAAGCCGGTCCTGACCAAGGTAAATTTTAGTAGTAAACTCGCGGCATGACTCGCGGGCCCATAAAAACACATCTTAAGCTCAGCTTAAGGAATAGAGACAGTAATCTATTTACATGAGGGGCTCCCCCTCCCAAAATGATCTCACAACTTTCAGGGCCGTGCCCAAGTTTTCATTTACAGGCTCAGTAGCACGGGCTCAATTGGACATATCGCTCGCCGCGTCCTCCGGGATGCCCTCAGACGCATCACTGGCATCATCGTCACCATAGCTGGCGCCACCGTCCTCGTCATCAGCATCACTGTCACCATTGTCGGCGTCGCCCGCACCATCGTCGATCACGTCGCCTTCATCCGCAGCGACCACCACCGCGTCATCCTCGGAGGTGAAGGCCCTGACTAGGACATCCACATTGTCCTCAACCCAACGCGCCAGGTCGTCCCAGATGGCCTGGGGCACCGGGGCAATGGCGGCATTGAAGTCAAAGTCGGAGGTGAAGGCCCTGACTAGGACACGGGAGAACGCACGCTTGAGCAGGTCGTGGCTCCTCTCCTCAACAAGCACGGGAGCCCTCTCGGATCGATTCTCCAAGCGCGTCACCACATTCATGAAGAAAAGGAGGTGACTGGCGTAGTCGTCCAAGTGGGGATGAGGTGCATTTTCGTCGCAGACGGCGCCCAACACCGCGTTGGCTCTGGTCTTGAGGTTTTGGAGCATGGGGGCGTGCTCGCGCTCCAGCGTCCCCCGCCGGAGCGCTTCCACTCTGCCCTGCTGTGGGGAGGATTCGGCACCGGCGACCCGCTGCTGAGGAGAAGACAGCTCGGCACGTGCGGAAGCCATCTCGGCTTGCACTGAAGACAAGGCGGCTACAGCGGCTTTCTCGCGACGTTGAGCCTTGTCCAACCCTGACGTGATGGCCTTGGTCCTGCCCACAGCCTTGGCCTCCGCAAGCTTCAACTTCAGGTCGTACGTGCCCACAAGGTCCACGCGAGCCTTGCCCGCCGGCGATCGACTTCCTCCTGGGCCTTGGCCTCGCACGCGTCGACAGCGTCCCCCAGCTTGAGCAACCTAGCGCTCCCTCATCTCCAACCGCTCGAGTTCAAGGCTATGCTCCGCGGCTTCCAGCGCCGACGCTTCCTCGCGCCTCAGGATCTCTTCCTCCTCAGTAGGTGTCCACTTCATTGATGCTAGGGCAGCCTGGCACGCCTCCAGTTGCTGCTCCAGGGAGGCACTCCAGGATTGGAGCTCCCACGCGCGCTTCTCTGCGATTTCGCGACATCGATCAGCTTCCCAAGCTTCTTCCAAGGCATGGGCGCAAGCGTCGCGCGAGGTCGCAAGAGATGCCTTAGCCTTCGCGTTATCAAGCTCGCGTTGGGGGAACCCAAGGTTGATGGCCACCTTCAGCTTATGCCATTCTTCCGCCAGCAAAGACCCTCGGCCTCGAGGCGCGCGTCTACATCCATGAGCTCCCCGCCAAGCCGGTTCATCGTGCCCATCGCCTCCTGGAAGAGCTTGTGGCAGACGACGCTCCTTTCGTGCGCAGCTTTGAGCACGCAGCCGACTCCGTCCTCCACAGCAGGGGCCGTCGATGGGACCCGAAGCGGCTCGCCCCTTTCCAGCAGGGGGTTGGGGGCTGGCGCCCCTCCGGACGCCGGCTTGGCTTCAGCGGGAGCCCAGTTGGGATGAGGCTCACCGCTCGAAGAAGGAACCAAGACCGAAACCCTCCAGTTGTCGTCCATAACCAAAGGAGGAGACCTTGGCACGCTCATCACACCCCCGCGAGGCCACAAAGAAGAGATGGCAGGAGCGCGGGCTCAAGGCGCCGAGCCAGCGCACCTGCCTCTCCAGACGACCCTGCGACGGGGGCAACATGTTGGCCTGGAACGCTCAGGGCTAGCGGAAGATCTGGGGCAGGAGCAGTTTGCTTCCCGAGGGGCTTCGTGGCCTTAGCGGATGGGATCCGGAAGAACCACCATCAGGAAGGGAAGCAACACTCAAGGAATTATAGAGATAAGGTACTTACTCGTCTATGGCGATGTACTTCCTCTGTTTCAACGGCCGGGAAGCGCCGCTGCCGCAACTTGGGGACCCCTTCCTCTTGCGGAGCGAATCGAAGTCTACACGAAGCCGTCCAAAGCGTTGGGCGTGGCGACCGGAGCAGGGCGCAACAGATGAAGCGCCCGAGGGAATGACCTCAGGAGCACCGAGCTGGGGAGAGCCATCAATTACCGCCTTATGACGGCCTCCAGAGGCCTCAGGAGCTTTAGCCTTAGGAGCAGTGAGTTGTGTCACCCCCTCAACTACTTCCTCGGCATGGGAATCATGGGCTCCCGAGGTTGAAGCTTCAGGAATTGCGGGCGGCTCCAACACCGTGCCACCAGCGCCTCCAGCTTCCGGTGATGCTTGCCCCCCTGCGTCCACTCTTCGGGCAAGTTCGGCGCCGGCAGCAAAGATGGGTACCACGGTGACGGGGTTCTCATGGGACCCCTCAAGGCCAACTGGATGTGGCCCCCATTCGTCAAAGGGAGGCATCTGCCTCATGAACTCCACCCTTTTCGGGCAGTAGTACAAGAGACAGCCTTCCGGTGGCATATCAGCTGGTGAGGGGTTGCACTGTTCTTCGTGCCGCAAGTGGAAGCTCAAACTCAAGGCCCACATCGGCTGGGAATGGCGCTGGAGAGGGGCGATGCAGCGTCAAAGGAACTCCTTCATCACCATGGGCACAGTGAAGCCAAGGTCTTTCAACCTCCTCATCCGGAGCCAGACGAAGGCAAGACGGGGCTCGTAAGCTTCTCGTGAGCCCAGCTGGAGCTAGGAACGGTGGGCGCGGACGGAGATGAGAGCAAAGGGCAGAGCACTCCAACATCTAGGTGCACCCATCGCATCCGGAACTCCCTCGTAGACGGCGGGAGCTCAAAGTCAATCCACGAGCCGGCCGTCGCCGCCACGGCCTGGAAGCTCATGCACCCCGAGCATTGCCGGGGATCGGTCAGGTGCAGCGAGAAAAGTGGCACAGAAGGGCCACGGAGGGGGCGACGCCCACCCTGGCCTCGTAGGCGAAGGCGAAGATGGCAAGAAGAGCGACATATTGGGGATCTAAGTGCAACAGATGAATCTGGTAATGGGAGAGCACGACATTGAAGAAGGCGGAGAAGGGAGGAACCAGGCCGGCACACAAGGCGTCTACGAAGAGCTGGACCTCGGTGGCTGCTCTATCAACAGAAGCTTGGGACACCAGCCATGCCGCCGTCCTACCCCATTCGTTGAAGCTGGTGGCGAGCGCAAGGCGGACCTTCTCCATGGCCTCCTCATTGAGCACCCGCGAGCGGCCAACAGCAGGCTCGACGGCAGGAGGCGGGTTGACTAAGGACAGGGGCTTCTTCCCTTTCTCCGTCCAGTTCGGCACCATGGCGATGGGGAGGACTGAGCTCGGGTTGGATTGGGAGAGGAAGCTGAGGTTTGAGGAAGCAAAGGAGTCGGGGGTGTGTTGCTAGCAAGGGGGAAATAACTGCGTGGGAGGTCGTGGCCGCCTAGCCAGGCGGATATCAGGGTTGCGTCGGGAAGCGGGGCCGCCCACGTCCAATCGATCGCCACGTGTCAGCCAAGACCGCAGGTTGATGGGGCCCACGACGCTCCGCGCTTGCCCTTTGTCTTCACCTCGGAGCCAAGCCCGAGCATGCCTTGGGCCCGGGGGCTACTATCGGTGTTCTGGGAACGGGGTCCCCAGACTTGCCTGCCTGCGGCCTGCAGCGTGGCTCCACCAGCGGCCCTGTATGGCCCATCTTCACCACCAAACATTCAAGACCCTCGCGAGGGGCCAAGCCTCGCGAGGCGGACGATGCAAGACCTCCTCTGGGGCGGCCTCACCAGGCTGGCTCGCAAGGGGCGGAGAGATCAAGGCGAGGGGCACCTCACGAGGTTCCTGTGACGCAATCCATGACGACTGGAACCAGGCGGGCGCCGGCACACACAGTGTCCTCATTTCCTCTTTGATGCTAATGGGGCAAGCGCAGGCGAGGAGTCTCGAGGCATCAGGTAAAGGTTTCCATGTCGGTGCAACAAGACCAAGACCAGCAGGATGGCAGGACGGAGGTCATCGTGGGGCCCAAGACGGGGTAACCACTAGAGCATTTGGCAGTCGAAGACCACTTTTTTCAGGATAGCTTGTACTAGTTGTCTCCGTTCGAATTTGGCCATTGTGGGATCCCTTCCCGCTCAATATTTGGGAATAGGAATAGGGCCTCTATAAATAGGACTAGCCACCACCAAGGGAGGCAAGCTGATGGAGACCCAGATCACCCCGAACCACACAAGTTCACCAAGCACAAGAACACCTCTCATCGGGAGGTTGTTCTTCCCTTGTGCTGTTCATCCTCGTCCCAAGAGGCAATCCACCACACCACACTGGAGTAGGGTATTACACCACAACGGTGGCCCGAACCAATATAAATCTTGTGTCTCGTGTTCTTTGGGTTCGTCGAGCTAGGACGTGAGATCATAGAGTGTGCGAGCTCGAGAGGGGAGAGATCTTCGTGCGCACCCCAGTGTTCGAACCTCAAGGGTTTTGCCGGAACCCGAAATCCGACAGTAATGACAACCCAGTTCGTGTTTGGGTAAGTTTTGGACACGCGCGAGGGGTCTGAGAGAGGTTGATAAAGACAAAGAGGCCTGATGAGAGGTCAACAAAGACAAAGGGAGAAGCAGCAACCACGAATGACTACGAGTTTTATGAAAACATACGTATGCAATTCTCATGATGACACAATGAATACAACAAGCAAATAAAACACACGGTAACAACGAAATAACGGGAAGGCGTCTGGAGCGTCGGTCTCGGGTTGTTACAACTCTCCTCCACTTACAAGAGATCTCGCCCCGAGATCTAGGGATGGCACCGGAGAAAAAGCGTAAGAGGAATAGGTAAAACAAAGTTTCTTCTTTGACAACCGAGTGAAAACGCGAACCTTGAGAGGTTGAACAACTTGGAAGAAAGAATACAACGGAGACGGAAAAGATTTCAAACAGTCCGTTGGACATGAGGAACAAAGAATATGATGAGAACCGAGAGCTTAGGGGACTAGATAGATTTTGAAGCCACTCCAGTTAAAATTAACTTGACAAGGAATAAGAATAAAGAATTTGGGCATCACTCCGGTCGAAAAGAGACGCAAGACTTGATAAGCTAAAAGAACTTGAATGAGAACACAATACTCCAGTTAAATGGAAGGAATCAGCATGCATTTGACAAGATTGGGCAATCCTTGACAAAAGGATCAACACAACGCCTCTAGAAGAAATGAAAGAATGGAATGAAATGAACGGAGAAGAACAAGAGAACTCTCCCAATTAAAATTGAAAGATCATCCTTACAAAGAAGGGTTGAACGGAGTTGTTGGAAAATCAACAACGAAACTAACAAGCTTGTTGTGGTCTTATGGAAAACATCTCAAAATTATGAGGTGCCAATCGGCCACTAACGGAAACAGTTGATTGGATTGAGATCAACAAGGAGATGAAAACTTCTTCACCGAGATGAGAAGGAGAAAATTGGATCATTGATAAACACCACAAATAGCTACATTCCTTAGGGAAGGCTATAGGTGAAATATAACCCAATATAACTCCAACAAAAGATTGATTGGTTGAAAAGATCTCTTGAACGAAGATAAAATGATGGATTTAAATATATCACTCTTGAAAACTTTTGAATCATGAAACACGAAGGGAAATTATCAAGAATGACATATCACCACCTCAAAAGATTTTGTAGGAAGAATTGCACTTCGGATGCAAGATGAAGAATGCTTGAACTCCTCAAAACAAAACATGTGTTGAGCACCCTGTTTATTTTAGAGTATAGCTTGGCAGATCTTATCTTTGAGAGAGACCTTGAAGAACAACTGAAGAATGAAAGGAACCCTTGACGAACCACCATGTTGAGCCTTCATGAAGCACTCTGGTAATGGAAGGATTATATAAAAGAATTGAAGGTTGAAAAGAACAATAGTTGAAGACTTGGAATGATTTAGATGGAGCTTCATGACAAGACAACCAAGAAAACTTGGAACTCCGAAAAACTACGATGAGCAACTTGAACCGAGAATTGATATCATGAACGAACTCTAGAAGAAAAGAATTGAATCACCTCGAGGAAAACAAGAATAAGATTTACTACATGTTTATCCTTCATCAACTCAAATTGATGACAAGAAATGGATTTTCCATACTACGTATTTGCGTTGAAAGGATTAAGAGAGTGTGACGCCCCCGATTTGACCGTACATTCATCATACACACAAATGTGTACAATCAAGATCAAGAACTCACAGGAAGATATCACAACACAATTCTAGACACAAATTAAAAAAATACAAGCTTTATATTACAAGCCAGGGGCCTCGAGGACTCCAATACATAAGCTGGAATACACAAGAGTCAGCGGAAGCAATAATATCTTAGTACAGACATAATTAAACAAGTTTGCCTTAAAAAGGCTGGCACAAAAGTAGCAATGATCGAAAAGGCAAGGCCTCCTACCTGGGACCTCCTAACTACTCCTCGAAGCCTGATACATCCATTTTGCATCATGCTTTTATATCAATATTTATTGCATTATGGGTTGTTATTACACATTATGTCACAATACTTATGCCTATTCTCTCTTATTTTACAAGGTTTACATGAAGAGGGAGAATGCCGGCAGCTGGGATTCTGGGCTGGAAAAGGAGAAAATATTAAAGACCTATTCTGCACAGCTCCAAAAGTCCTGAAACTTCACGGAAGTTATTTCCGGAATATATATAAAATACTGAGCAAAGAAAGTTCCAGAGGGGGCCCACACCCTGGCCACGAGGGTGGGGGCGCGCCCTACCCCCCTGGGCGCGCCCGTGCCTCATGGCCCCCCTGGTGGCCATCCGATGCCCATATTCCGCTATATGAGGTCTTTCGTCCGAGAAAAAAATCAAG